>NW_026932767.1:0-292500 GCF_032062105.1 Saccostrea cuccullata
AGGACTTGCAGACTATGAATGTTCCTGAGAACTTGGTAAATTTTTGGACTTGAAATGTTCTAACTCTGTGCTAAGTTTCAGGTAAGTTGAGCCGGTGTAATTTTTAAAAAAAAATTTTATGTTATAAAGGAATGTATAGCAAAATAATTGGTAGTCTGTGTCCTGTAGGACGGATCACCAGATTCTAACTTCTGGCAAAGAAGAGTTCAGCGAAAAGTTACTGAAACAATATTAGAGTTATCGCTCTTTGCTCATAATAAAAATTGGTACCCCCCAAATACCACACCTAACATTAAATTAATCTAACTTAAAAAAGTAACATGTATGAAGGATATTTGAAACCATATTAAATACATGCATCACATTTGTGCACATAAATTTAGATTTGATTTTCAGAAAATCTTTAGTATATCTGATCAAAGCAAAGCCGAAATATTAGACGATGCAATTTGGATCAAGTTTAGCTTCAAAAGTTTAAAGAAGCTTATATAATCCTTCTTTTATAAGAATATTGTCTCGGAATACAAAATCATTTTCATTAATTTTTAATTAATGCTTTGGTTTTGGGTTACCTGCCCCTGTCATGGTGGGTAGTGTTTTTCACTAATTGATATTATTTTATAAAATCTCGTTTAATATAATTTTCATCAATGAAATCAATTAAATGTAATAGTTCATTTCTTCCTATCAATATATTTTTTTCTTTCTTTCATTGTATACGATAGTAAATATATAAAAATGTACACTAATTCTTGAATTATGAAAAATTCAGTAAAGAGACACTACAAAATTTATTGTCCTGTTCTTAAAAAAATATGAAAATAAGTTCTGCGTGAAAAGTGTAAGATATTATCATTATCAACTTTTAAAACAGAAACACATTATTATGTTTTAATTCTAACTAATCATTTAACTGATTGGCATCCGATTACATGGAAACTCAAAAATTGCCCTAAATCCCCTTCTCATTTTAGTTCAAAGAAGACACTTATGCATCAACTGTAGTAAAATTATACTCACTGAGTATATTCTTTATTCTTCAAGAATACCAAACTCCTTTTCCTGATTTTTTTTTTATAATTTAGAGGATAAAACGTTAACACTCACGTTTATTCAAGTTTTGCTAGTAAATCAGCGATATCAAGCAAGCCACAGAGATAATGCATCACTGCCAGTGTGACAAAATATTTTAATCATGATATGAAATCTATAGGATTTTTAACAAGAGGCCCAGGGGCCACAGCGCTCATCTGAACACATCTGCTAGGAAAAAGCACATATCAATCTGCTAGGAAAAAGCACATATCAGATCAGAACTAAAAGTTTACTGAGGTTGGGGGGAGGCTTGAATTTTAACCCCCAGGGGATCATGATTTGAGCGAACTAGAATCTACATAACCTGAGGATGATTCCATATAAATATTACTAATCATGGCTTTGAAGTACTTAAAAAGAAGATTTTAAAAGGTTTCCCAATATATTCCTATGTAAAACTTTGATTGGCCATTTTGGCACCACTCTACCCTCGGGGGTCATGATTTGAATAAACTTGAAGCTATACTACTGATTCTAGATACATGAGTTTCATCTTTCCTGGCACATTGCTTCGTGAGAAGATTTTAAAAGAATTTTCCTATATATTTTTATGTAAAAATTTGATCGGCAAATTGTGGCCCCGCCCTACCCCGGGGGTCATGATTTGAACAAACTTGAATCTACACTACCTGAGGATGGTTCCCTATAAGTTTCATCTTTCCTGGCACAGTGGTTCTTGAGAAGAAGAGTTTTAAAGATTTTTTTCTTTATACTCTTATGTTAATCTTTGATCGGCCATTTTGGCCCCACCCTACCCCCGGGGGTCATGATTTGACCAAATTTGAATCTACAGTATCTGAGAATGATTCCACATGAGTTTCATCTTTCCTGGCCCAGTGATTCTTGAGAAGGTTTTTAAAAAGCGCCGTTAATTTTTCACTTATTCATAATTATCTCGCCTTGGAAAAGGGCGTGGTCCTTCATTTGTACAAAGTTGAATTCCCTTTACCCAGAGGATACTTTGTAACAAGTTTGGTTGAAATTGGCCCAGTGGTTCTTGAGAAGAAGATGAAAATGTGAAAAGTTTACAACGACAACAACGACGACGACGACAACAACGACAGACAACGGACAAAATTTGATCAGAAAAGCTCACTTGAGCCTTCGGCTTAGGTGAGCTAAAAATTCACATCACGAATGAGACGACCTTAATTCATGGATAAAGAAAAATAGAATGTCATTAATAAAATAAACTTCTTTAGTTTTTATTTTTACCATCATTACAGTATACATGTAGAGATGGATTTTTCTGAATATGAATTAAGTTATAAAACTTTATTCTAATTTAATAGTGCATTATAATCTTCAGAATTATATTATTAGACAAATTATGGTTATATAGGAATTCAGATTGTGATCACAAAAATTATCTTTTTACATATTACGATCATGTCATAAAAAATAATTATAAATTAAACAGTATTAAATAACGTCAATTCACATGCTTTGAGAATTATTTAAGCCATTGACTTATTCCCAACATATTCATATCTTAGTCCGTTGTTGCAGCTGTAGTATTTTGATGAGATAAGCCGAATTTCGCACAATTTCACATTAATTTAAGGTTCAATTAAACACTTTTTTCCTATATTATGACAATTGAAAAAATAACACCTGTAACATTTAAATTATTTGTAGTCGTTAAACTTATTACCCGGTATATAGATATTTTTATAAGTATTTTCTCGCGAATCGTATTATAGAAATCAAAACATTTAATTTGTATATTTGATGACCTTAACACTTCCACCATCATTATCCCCCACCCACAGTCGTCCCAGTGTGTCCAGACTCAGTGCTCCACAAAAAGCCAGAATACGGAGAAATTGACCATCCTGATCAATGATGTGGGTACAGGAATTACCGTAAACTTTTTCTATTATACGAGCCTCGAAATCTGTGACAATACTGGCGGGATCAAACTGTTTCTTCATCTTCTTTTGTCCTTTATATTGGAATCGAAGTTTTCCTGCCTTATTCACTACAACGACTTTTTTACCATTGCAATCAGAGGCACAGATGTCCCCGTTGTTGTTTTCCGTCACAAAGAGCATCATTTCACCTCTTTTATATAGCGGTTTACCTTTGTTGTCCTTCTCTATCTCCTGCTTTATTGTTTGACCTTCATAACTGACAATTTTATAATGTTCATAATTATGTGTACACATACTGACCAGTAAGTCTCTTGATTGTGTACAACACAGTCCTAATGGATACCATCCTTGTGCTGTTGTGAACTTTGCTGTTGTCTGGTGGACATCATTAATTACTCGATTTACTCTATCAATGTATAGCAAATATCCTTCGTTTGAAACTGAAATATCACAAGGATTATTCTGAAAGGTAACAGTCTCCTGTACAGAACCCTGTATGTTGATACGAGTAATGGTTTTATTCTTTCCCGTTACCCACACCTCCTCTGTATTTCGACATGCTATCCTCATCAACGGTGTTACTCCAGTGTGGAAGGATGCGATTTCTACGGCTTTTTCTAGAAGAACAATGGATACATCTGATCTGTATATCGTTTCTGTTTGTATATTGGGTTCTATTAATTTTCCAAAATCTTGATAAAATCTACTTTTATCTATGTCTTTGAAAATGAATGCCGGTAGTTCAAGATCTATTTGTAAGGGGATCATAAGATACTTCTGAATATTTCTTTCATAGTTTGTGTTGTGACGAACGTCCATGGAATGTAAAATCTTTACGTTCTGTAGAGCAATTTCAATTAGGCTTTCAAGTGCATTTTTTATTTCCTTCTGGTATTTTTTTAATTTCCTGATGCCATTTCCTCTCATCTCTGCAATTTCTTTCTTGTTTTTTGCAACTATTTCGTCAATGAATCGCTGCCATTTTTGCCCATGCTCTGTGACTGATTGTTCTAATTCGTCACATTTAGCATTTAAAGCCGCTAATTTGGATTCTATCTCTGTATCTGCTTGTTCAAATTTAGGAATCATATCATCTTTTAGACGAGCCATATCTTTTTTCATAAGCTCTTTCTTTTCATCAACAATGCCCCTGATATCAATAATTCTATGACCATTATGGGCTCCGCTGAGACATTGAAGGCAAACATCTACATTACAGTTCTGGCATTTAACGGTACACTTTTCATCACCATGGACTTTGCAGTTTGGAAATGAAAGATGAAATTTTCTCTCTCGATATTTGACAATCTCGTGATTAGATGATGATGACGTCATGTAGTGTCGTCCGACGCATTCTTCACATAAGTTGACCTGGCAGGGATTACAGTGAAGAATGGCGGGTCTCCTGTCACAGAGGTGACACAGAATAACGTCTTGTGATTTAGTTGTACTAGAAGCCATCCTTGTCAGTGTTATGAAGGTCCTACCAATTCAATCTAAAACCATACGAAATACTCAATAAGTTCTAGGTTTAAATTTCAATATGTGTAACTCTCGCTTTAAAATCCATTTAAAGACAAGGTTAATCCTTAAACGAAGGCAATTTTTTGTTTTTGTATTTTTTTAATCCACGCTTGCATATCATTAAACTAAATTTGAATAAATATGATCAATACATACTATCCATTACTAGTCAGTATACTCCTTACATGCCTGTGTATGTTTTGTTAGCCCGCGATATCCAGTCAGTAACAGATTTAGAGAGATAACATTTTTCAAATGATACCCTAAATATATAAATTCTTAATTTATTTGTAGTATATAAAGCAAACAATTAACTACCTGTTTCATATCAGTATGTAGTGTTGCATAGTTTGTTAATTACAAAATTAACTTTCGTATTGAAAATATTTTTTTAAGGTATCAGTTAAAATTTCGTGAGATTGGCTACGCATCGGTTAGATACCAGGTATGATTTTGAGAAATAAATATTTTCAGATGCTACCCTGATACCGGTATGTTTATTTTTATTATACTCGTTATAAATAAAACAAAGACTATTACCTCTCTGTTTTCATAACAGTCGTGTCCCTAATTAAAGTTTCTATCGTCACAAAACTAACTTTCGGTTTGAAATGTTCAATTTTGCAGAAAGGGTTGTTTCGCTTCCTACATGAATATAGCAGTTAAATCCAACTGGGGTCTGTAGCGAAAACATGTTCGGTAAAAGGAGAGAAAAAAAATGTAAGTAGTATCTAAAGATGCAACTGAAAATTAATTTATCTACCAGATACCCATGAATCATAGAAACACTTAAGAACCACAGGCTTTTAGATTCTTAAATTAGTCTAAAAACTTTTAAACTATATTAAATATATGCATCACATTTGTGCACAAATTTAGATATGATTTTCTGAGAATCTTTAGTATATCTGATCAATGCAAAGCCGAGATACTAGACGATGGAATTTGGATCAAATTTAGCCTCAAAAGTTTAGAGAAACTTTTATAATCGTTCTTTAAGAATATTGTCTCAGAATTCATTTTGTTTTTATCATTTTCCTTAATTTTTAATCAATTCTTAGAAAAAAAATCGCACTTTGAAGGACTCAAGGTGAAAGCAATTTCACAAACTGGAAACAGACATATTTATACGACACTCCCCATGGTTTTCTCCTGTCCCCCGGCTTTTTTTGGTCACCTGAGTAAACTCAGGTGACCTATTGTAATCCGTTTTCGTCCGTCGTCGTGCGTCGTTCTTCGTTTGTTTACATTTGAACATTTTGAGCTTCTTCTCTGAAACTGCTTAACTAATTTCAACCAATATTGGCATATTCATGTAGCATCAAGGGGAGAAGAAGAAAAAAAATTGTGAATTTCATGATCCCTGTCCTCCCCCCCGGGGGCCGGAGGGGTGGGACCAAAATAAGAAGGTAGTGAAAATGCATCATTTCTTTGAAAATCTTCTTCTCTGCTCCTAGGTATTAAATAAACTAACTTAGTACATAGTTATGATAAGCAAGAGTGCCTCTACCAAAATTGTGAATTTTATAGCCCAAAGGTCAGGGGTTCAGGTGTCAGGGTGGGGCTTCATCGATTATGTAGTGAAAATACACAAATTCTTTAAAAATTTTCTTCTCTGCTTCTAGGTATTAAATAAACTAACTAAGTATATAGTTATGATGAGCAAGAGTGCCTCTGCCAAAATTGTGAATTTTATGGCCCCAAGGTCACGGATTCTAGTTTTAGGGCGGGGCTCTATTGATTATATAGTGAAAATACATGAATTCTTTGAAAATCTTCTTCTCTGCTCCTAGGTATTAAATAAACTAAGTGCATAGTTATAATGAGCAAGAGTGCCTCTACCAAAATTGTGTATTTTATTGCCCCAGGGTCAGGGGTTTTGGTGTTAGGGCGGGGCTCTATTGATCAAATAGTGAAGATGCCTTAGTTCTTTGAAAATTTTCCTCTCTGCTTCTGGGTATTAAATAAACTATGTAAGTATATAGTTATGTTGAATAAGGCTGCCTTTTCCAAAATTGTGAATTTTAGGGCCCCAAGATCAAGGGTTCTGGTGTTAGAGTGGGGCTCTATTGATCAATTAGTGAAAATGCATTAATTCTTTGAAAATCATCTCTGCTCCTGGGTATTAAATAAACAAATTTAGTATATAGTTATGATAAGCAATAGTGCCTCTTCGAAAATTGTGAATTTTATGGCCCCGGGATCATGGGTTCTGGTGTTAGGACGGGGCTCTATGGATTATATAGTGAAAATACATGAATCCTTTGAAAATCTTTCCTTTGCTCCTGGGTTTTATGCTAATGATCCAAGTATATACATTTATGATGAAGAAAGGTGCATCTAGAAAAATGTTTATTTCTTATCCCCCCCCCCCTCCATCCCTGGGTCGAGGTGGGGGATACATAGTCTGAAAATAAATTGATGCTTTGAAATCTGCTCTTTGGTATTAATCAACCATTTTATGATAAAATTTGAAAATTTTTGAAATATTTGGCTCTAGGGTCAGTGGTTCCTTTGGGATTAGGTGCACAACTGGTTATAAAGTTGAAGTGCATTTTCTCTTCATTACTCTGATCTACCTCCGGTATTAAGTAAATAGAGTAAGCATGCGAAGTCTATAATTATGATAAGCAATGGTGCCTCTTTCAAAATTGTGAATTGCGAATTCCATGGCCTCAGGATTTAATCACGAACCAGATGTAATTGCTTGAAAGTTGTTGCACAATACTCAAGTGACCTGTAAGGCCCGTGGGCCTCTTGTCTGAATTTTCTTTGGCATCCGCCCTCGGAACGAGGCCAGACCCCTGTTAATTATCCTAAATCCATACATCATAGAAGTGACAAGTCTGACTTTGGGTAATCATAATGTTCTATCTCATCTGGTTTGCTAGATACAAGTGTGAAAAGCTCCCCTTCAATATTAAGTTTTTAATATATAAGTTGTGCACTTTTCTCTCGTTTTATTTCATTAATATTATTTTTTTGGAGATTCTTCAATGCAGTAATTTTTTTTTCCTTTTAATTGATTTTATGTGAAATTCAATTTTCTTTATTTTCTTCTAATAATCTGATAGGACTGCCATCCGTAGTATTCCATTCTTAACTCTACGTTTTGTATTAAGTGTTTCTCATTGAAAAATGCTTTATCTTCTCTTTAAAGTTTTCTTTTGGTGATTTAGCAATTTCATTTAAATCAGTCTCAATGTCCGGGCTAGACGTTCAATATGTCGATTGTTAAGATCCTTTCCTTTACGACTCAAATTGTACAGTTTCACAGTGAAATTACCAGTTGAATTTTCATGCATTTAAATGCACTGTATTTTATCTTCAATTTCCTATACCAATAAATTTCATTTTCATTTTTTCTCTGGTAAACTTCAGACTTTACTATAGTTTATACACTTTTGCTCAAGGTGCTGGAAACAGCTGCCCTTTTTCTCAAATTGTGATTTTTTTTGTCAAGTTTATTAAAATGTTGAATTATCTCCTCTGCAGACGGTGGTTTGTTTTGTGAATTTCAACAGTTAATTGTAAGAATTCAATATGAAACATGCTTCCTAAGAGTTTAAATTAAAAACCTATTTTAGAGGAACATTTCTGGAAAATTATCTATAAACTTGTTTTTGTAATTATAATCGGCTATAATATTACCGACAAATTAATCGGTTTACCATTGTCATCAGTAGTTTCAAACATCTATGTAAACTTTAGAAAAACTACAATGAGTATGATAAGCACCCAGCAGTATGGTACTAGCTGTTTTTCATCGCTGACGACTATCACATTTCCACTGCGTGATTCTCCCAACCAAAGCCTTCCACTTCTGTCCACACTGTGTGGCCCAGAATGGCCCAGATCAGAACAGAACCTACGACGACCGTACTGATCATTCAAATAAGAACTTTTTTCCGAAGAGTTTTGAAGAATCCGATAAACAACATACATGATAATACCACAAGGATTGCATTTCATTTGTCGTTCAGTATATCGGCAAAGAAGTTTTCCAGCACTGTTGACAACGATGAAAGCATTTGCATTGCAATCCGAGGCACATATGTCTCCGTTATCGTCCTCAGCCACGAAAAGCATTTTCGATCCTCCTCTATATAAAGGATTTCCTTTGTCGTCCTTTTCTATTTCTTGAGTTATCATCTTATCCTTGTAGCGAACAATTTTGCAGAGTGTCTGGTCAGTTGTTCTCATGCTAACGAGTAAATCACCTGATTTTGTGTAAGACACCCCTAGAGGCTCCCATCCCCGTGGTGCCCGGATCAATGTGATAGACTCTCCCTCCTCCACTATATTAACTACTTTATTTGCTGTATCGGTGTAAATCAGACGTCTTTTTGACACTGTAATGTCACTTGGGAAATCATTGCAAGTGGTGATGACTTCATCTAGTACAGAGCCTTGTATGTTAACACGTGAAATGGTTTCATCATATCCGCTTATCCACGCCTCTTCTGAACCAACACAAACCACTTGCCTCAGTGGTGTTTTTCCGGTAGAAAATTCTCTAATTTTTAAAGCTTTTCTTAGAAACATTTGAATACGCGATAAAGGTGTATCAGAAGGCCGATCAACCATTCCTCGTTGAACATGAAATCGCTTTAATACCCCAAACGCTCGGTTCAGTTGATCTGATTCAATTTCTTTGAAAACAAAAGTTGGAAGCTTTAATTGAAAGTGCAGTGGAATATTCTGGTATTTATCAGACACCAGATGATAACGGCAGATTTCAATGACATCTACAGATTTGACAATTTCTTTGTTTCGCTGGATGGTGTCTTGCACATCTACGAAAACATCCCTCATTTCCATTTTGTATTTTCTTAGCTCATTTGTTCCGTCTTCTCTTATTCTGGCAATTTCTTTTTTCTTTTTAATCATGACATTGTTAATGACGCAATGCCATTCTATTCCATGCTTTAATACCAATTCCTCTAATTCATCACATCTGGTGTTGAAGGCCACCATTTTGCCTTCAATTTCTTCGTCCACTTCCTTGAATTTTGGAATGACATCTTGAAGATAAGATGTGTTTTCTTCAACAAGACGTTTCTTTTCATCAACTGTAACACTTATTTCAAAGACTTTATGACCATTATGTTTGCCAGTAAGGCATTTGATACATATTTCTTTATCACAGTTTTGACATTTGAAAGAACATTTTTCATCATTGTGAGCTTTGCAATTTGGATAAAGAAGCTGGAAGTTTCAGTCTTGGTACTTGATGATTTCATGAGCGGCAGATGATGACATCATGGTGTGTTTTCCCACACAATTTTCACATAAATCTGTTTGGCAGGGATTACAGTGAAGCTTAGTGGGGCTCTTATCACAGATGTGACAGAGGAGAATCTCCTGGGCCCGGATCGTACTGGTCGCCATTTTCGCACTTTAGATGGTCATTTGTTTTTCATACCTGTAAATAAGAATTCTATAATTAATATGAATACTGCATCAGTGTTTTTACTTTTTGTGTCACCTGAAGAGCATAGCGACAATTGATGATCTCTTTACCCAGTGTCTGTCTGTTCGTCCATCCGTGATACACTGTACTCTATTTTCTTGTTTACATCATTAACATCGTCGACATCGAACTTTTTGACGATATCGAGTCGATATCCTTACAATGTTGCATTCCGTATTCTTGTTTACTAGTATTTCGTCGACATCGCAATGTTGAACGATATCGAGAAGATATTGTTTCAAAGCTGGATTCGGTTTTCTTTTTCACATCGTTTACATTGTCGAAGTTGCAAAGTTGGACGATATCTCGTCGACATCGTGTCAACATTGATTTTACTCAGAGAATCTTCATTAATATGGCAAGTTGAGAGAGATGAAAAATTGGCTATGTACCCATAATAAAAAAAAGATGCCTAGTGCATAGTCTTTCTACATAGAAATTGATTTTAATCTAAATCTCCGATTCTTCCTCCCGAAAAAGAGATCGTCGTCGTCATTACTAGAATATTCCTGGTCACTAAGTATCATTAAGTAAGTCGTACCTGTATTCTTCAACTTGTTGTACGCAGTACTTTCGTAGTGTAATGCGTATCTATGATTGCTAATGCGTAATTGTACGCTCTATTTTAATTTTCAATGCGTATTTTGTAAAATTTAATGCGTATTTCTGCAAATACGCACCTTATCTGGAGCTCTGTAAATTGAACCCATTTTTGTTAACATCATTTACATAGTCGTTATCGCAACGGTGTAATCGCATCAACATTGTCAATAATGCGATGTCGACGATGTCAACATCGTAAAAGAAAACTATGAAGACAATGTAACCATGACATGGTATTAACGTTATCAAACTTATGTTGTTGACAATGTCAATATAGAAAACAAGAGGCCCATGGGCCTCATCGCTCACCTGAGTAACTTTGGTGATGCAGTTCCTCACCAGATTTCCCCTCTACTTACATCTATTGTGACCCCCTACCCCCTTCCCAACCCCCATCTTTATTTTAATAATTTAGAATCTACACTACCCCTGAATGCTTCCACCTAAGTTTCAGCTTTCCTGGCCCACTGGTGCTTGAGAAGAAGATTTTTCCAATATCTTTCTATATAAAATTATGACTCCCTAATGTGGCCCCTCCCTACCCAGGGTCAAGAATTTTACAATTTAGAATGTACACTACCCCTGAATGCTTCCACATAAGTTTCAGCTTTCCTGACCCACTGGTTCTTGAGAAGAAGATTTTTAAAGATTTTTATCTATATATTCCTGTATTAAACTTGGATTCCCTATTGTGGCCTCTCCCTTCCCTCGGGGGTCAAGATTTTTATAATTTAGAATCTACACTACCCCAGGATGCTTCCACATAAGTTTCAGCTTTCCTGGCCCACTGGTTCTTGAGAAGAAGATTTTTAAAGATTATCCTTATATATTTCTATGTAAAACTTGGATTCCCTACTGTGGCCCCTCCCTACCTCCGAGGGTCGTGATTTTTACAATTTAGAATTTACACTACCCCAGGATGCTTCCACATAAGATTCAGCTTTCCTGACCTACTGGTTCTTGAGAAGAAGATTTTTAAAGATTGTTCCTATATATTTCTATGTAAAACTTGGATTACCTATTGTGGCCCCTCCCTACCCCCGGAGGTCATGATTTTTATTATTTTATTATTTTTGGCCCAGTGGTTCTTGAGAAGAAGATTTTTTCTTATTTTTGTATTTTCTGGATTATCTCCCATTGGAAGGGGGCCTGGTCCTTTATTTTAACAATTTAAATTCTCCTTCACCCAGGGATGCTTTGTACCAAGTTTACTTAAAATTGGCCCAGTGGTTTTTGAGAAGTTGAAAATGTGAAAAGTTAACAGACGGACGGACGGACAGACAGACAGCTAGACAGACAGACGGACGGACAACGAACAATGGGTGATAAGAAAAGCTCGCTTGAGCTTTCAGCTCAGGTGAGATAATAAGAAATACTTAACTTAATGTAAACTTTGCAAACACTAAATCGATATAAACTCGATATCGCATAAACATTGACATCATCGCGATGTCGACGATGTCAACATAATGAATGAAACGTTGTAGACGATGTATTCATGATATCGTGTTTACATTGAATGCATTGTGTTGTCGACAATTTCAATAAAGAGATACAATGTACTAACATAAAAGAAGGAGTAAACACTATAATATTATCATAATAATATACTGTCTACAGTAATACAATAATATTTTTAGATGTTACCCATAAAGCATGAATATTTTTGTTATACTCGTTATGAATAAAACAAAAACTATACCTTTCTGTTGCCATAAAAAGTCTGTTACAACGTTATTATAATAGACTGGTACCCTGACATTGGTTAACGGGCGCAAGCGCCCTAAAAAACCAACCATTTTATCGCGTCACAGGAAACAGCACTGAAAAAATCTATATTTAGAGTCGCGTAAATCCAGATATGCTGAAGTAAATAAACCCTTCTCTCTGCACTCTACACATGATACACTGCTGTTAACAAAGAATGTAGACGGATTTTAAGCATCTATAAAACCGTAAAGAAGTACTGCCTCAAAAGCCATTGAATGTAAAGCGGGAATAGGTCCCATATGCGTATATTCTACCAAAATAATTCAAATCAAGATGTATGCATGATTAATTTACCTGCATATTTGCCACTAATATGATAAATCATCGATTTAGTTATAACACTTGTTCTTTATCATTATTTATGTTCTAAAGTTTACGGGGATTAATGCTATAACTCGTCTCTCTAACTCCATGTGTTATGGTGTGCACATCGAATAGGAGGATTACAATGCTTAACACTACGGAACATTTAAAAGTTCATAGTGACAATATATATTGTAAGTTAATGATAAGTTACTAATAAAGTCCCTACTATATGTTGTTTGAATAATTTCCCCCGCCCGTATTCAATTGTTGTACTGTAAATCACTTTTTATTCGCGAGAACTTTATTTTCGCGTAATTACGCGAGACAGTGTGTTCGCGAAAATTTAATTCTCGCGTATAATAGTACTCCTTAAGAATATATAGAGCAATAACCACAAATCGCGAAAATTTTGTCTCGCTAATCAAGAGTCAATGAGTATCTCGCGAAAATAAGGTGTCGCGAAAATTTAGTGATCTACAGTATTCAACAAGTAAGATATGCTACGTTCTGTTTTCTCTGTTATTTGAATCGCTGGATCCACCTAACATTCTTCTCCATTTATTTTTGGAATGCGCAGTACTATGCGTGATTTTTTCCACTGTCATGGCGGCGGAGGTTACCTGTCCTTGTAATTCCTAGCGGCAGCGACTGGAATCAAGGGCAGAGAACCAGTGCTATTATTATAACTTCCGGTTTGAAATGCTCTATTTTGTAGTTAGAGTTATTTCGCTTCCTACTTTAGAACAGTTTTTTTTTTATTTTTATCGGAGGTAGCAAGCGAGTTTATTGGTCCGTACAGAAGACTAAAAAGCGTTGAGAAGTGGATCACTGTAAAACAAGTCGGAAGGCATGTGTCTATAAAGGAAATGAAAGGTAGATGATTGTCCAATGCTGGAAAGCCAGAAAGTGAAGAAATTCTCACCAACGGTGCGCAGGTAATCATGCTTTAAAAATTGCCCCTCGTTTGCATAACATAATCACCAGCGCTCGTGGACAGGGTTGTCGCTAACACCCACCCCTTTTCAATATTAAAAAAAGAAAGAAAATTTTGAATTTCTTTTTCATTTATAATATCTGACAACTTAATGTATGTTCGATCTATTTGAAAATCACATATAAAGATATCAATCATATGCAATTTCTTTTCACGGTATGTTGTTCTATGAACATAGATGAACAAGAGGCCTCATTGCTCACCTGAGCACGTAGACTAGTCAAAAAACACAAATAAGCCCAGTATTGAAAAGTTTACTTGTTGGGGGAGGGGGATTTGAATTTTTCATTACTTAATTACATACTTGAGAAGAAGAGTTTTAAATATTTTTCATATATATTTCTATGTAAAGATCTGATTGCCCATTATGGCCCCTCCTTACCCCCAGGGGTCATGATATGAACAAACTTGAATTAACTCTAACTAAGGAGGCTACTTGAATTCCCTTCACCCAAGGATACTTTGTGGCAAGTTTGGTTAAAATTGGCCCAGTGGTTCATGAGAAGATGAAAATGTGAAAAGTTTACAACGACGACGACAGACAACGGACAAATTTTTAGCAGAAAAGCTGACTTGAGCCTTCGGGTCAGGTGAGCTAAAAAGGGGAAGGTAATGACAATCCTGTCCACAAGCACCTGCTTGTGAACGGGATCTGTAGCATTCAGGTCAAAGACTAATATATCTATAAAAACATAACGCTAAGTTCTACAGCAACAGTAAGGTCTGTACGAAAAAAAAATATTTCTCTGTAAAACGAAAGGAAGATTTAATATTCAAAGAGGTTACTGATTTTTTTTTTTACTAAACTACCAATGAATCATAGAAAACACCATATACATGTATTGCTTTGCTTATGCTTACATTTGGTTTTGATAAATTCAGTACAGATCTTTAGATTCTTTAATCCAACCAACAAAAAATTTAAGGTGTACAAAATATTTAAACTGCATAAAGATATTTTTAAACAACATTTTATACATTCGATAAGTGAATTCTATCTGCATCAAGGCTATAGAACTTAAGCCAGGTACTCTTCACACAATTGTTCTGAAAAAATAGTCATTTTCTATTAATTATGATACATTTTCTTCTGAGAGATGTTAATCATTAATTGTAATACAATGAATAGGATTTTCTAGTCTGGGCATTTTTATTTGGCCTTTCAATTTTTTTCAGGTAAGCTAATTTTTTTTTCTCTGACTGCCCCCTTGACTTTTAAAATCGATGCTACGTCACTGGCCCTCCACCAGCAAAGGGAGGCTTCTCTACATAAGTGAAAATCTCGAGAAGAACGTTAAACAAGACACAAAAATTGCTACACTGTATGTATTTATGGAACACAGTACTTTACATTAATGTAATCTCCGCGAGACGTCGTAGGGACTAAAATATTTGGTCGGACGTCCACTACGACATCTCAGTCCACTTCCACTCAACGTGATTAGGGATTTTTTGCTCAGATTTCAACCGCTTGTTTCAATCAATATGGGCTGAAATTAATTATCTGCTCGCTTCAACTTTTTCCTGTGAACATCCCTTTAAGTCTCTATCACAATAAAACTTTCCTTTCTTACCTTTAAAATGTTTAAATCCAAATAAATATAAAGTTGTTTATTTTTCCTCTGTAATGCCCCATTCATTTAAACCTCCGATGTTGAAGAGTTCCACAATAGTCTGCTCTGAATTATTCGTTTTACTACTATTTCCTATAGGAATGAACTATAGTAGGAATTACGAATTGTGCAGAAAAACATGATTTTTCGGAGAATCTTGTCAATGCAATACCGAAATATTAGACAAGTTGGTTCAAATTCAGAGCAAAAAGTTCAGAGAAACTTTAATAATCGTTCTTTAAAAATCTTGTCTCAGAATACAAAATCATTCTCATCAATTTTTAATCACTGTTAAGGAAATGAAATCGCAATTTGATGGCCCTTAAGGTTATATTCTTTACTTTGCATTGAAGTTACATAGTCTTGAGAAATAGGCAATTCAATACCTATTATTATTGTAAGAAATGCAAATATTTGTATATGATATTACCTATTCAAAACAAGTAGGCGATATCACTAACTCAAATCTACTATATATATATCACCTTTTTAAATAAGATTGAGAGCTATCACTTATATTCAAATAACTATATTTATAAAAAAATCTTACCCATGCCATGGCTAATGAAGGAAGGATATTCATTTGTTTAAAACACTTAGCGAAAGGGATAGGATTAAATGATTCCAAAGTAAATTTGATTAACTATGGAGAACAATGCATGAATATTGTCATTACTAGAATAGCAAAAGCTCAAACACTTACAGTGTCACATAATATAGTTTTGCATGTAATACATATACAAACCCAATGAAAACCATTTTAAGAAGAAAATCGGTATCGGCACCCCTTGACTCATTATGTCGCCCCGAACAAATCGGAAGCGACATATTGCGATTGTTCGCATAAAAATTTTCTCTGTTCCCTTGAACAATCGCCATGAAACTTTCTTATGTTAATTATTAGAAATTGTAGTTGTGTGATTCGCATTTAAAAATTTAAAATTATCAATACCCGGTAGTTGCAATGGAAACAGGGGAAACAGGGGAAACGTTCCGGGCGATATACGCGATTAATTGCAATAGCAGACTCTCTAGTTACTAAATACAGTCTTAATGAAAAGTGGACAAAAACGGAAAATATGCTCTCTTGTATTTAAATTTTATTTTTTCACCAATGCCCTTCTTATATTTGTAATCGTGTTTTTTTTATAACAGAAGTATAAAATTGTATGTCGACTAGACATTTATATTTATCATTTCCGTCTCCATAAAACATCATTTGGCCAAGAGAGTCTATTGTTAAGAGGCAGAAGTTGTGTAGCTAAGGACGGTCTTGTTGGTTGAAACCCATGACGAGTTAAAAAGTCTATTATCTCCTGTCCGGCCGGGCCAGTTTTTAGCCACATCCACTCCATTAATACCGCTCTCACATCGACTTTATTAAAAAAGTTTTCACCTCCTCTGAATACTCTATTTTCGTAACCTTCAACATCCATTTTTATTATCACTGTATTCCGATTATAAACCGGAAATTTGAGTATGTCGTCAAAAGTCGCTGTCTGCACGTTCCCAACTACATGTACTCATTTCACCCATAACATTCAATTCTATGCATTTTATTTTACTTTGCGCCCCCCCCCCCCCCACATCCCACTTTTAGCTGAAAGAAGTGAGTTTCAAACGTAGTAAAATTACATTAACTGAGCCAATTAAATATTCTTCATGAAAACCAAGTTGTTCTTTCCCGATTTTTAAAATTATTATTTAAATCTCAATGCAAGGTAAAAAGTAAACATTATTTTTTATTCAAATGTTTAAAGTATTGGCAGTAAATACTGGTGGGCGATGTCGACCAGAAACTATATATACTGCATGCCAGTTTAAAAAAATATTCTAGAATTAATCATTTTTAAAAATCAAACTGTTAGTCCATGAGCCAGGCCATGAATTTTCGGTATCAGTACCATCTCGGGTGAATAATTTTCATAGTTAATTTTTGAAGGACATACATCTCTACCTTCAGAAAATGTATGATAGCATTAAATTGATTGTGGATTTAATGGTGTATAAACCGTTTATATACACCAACCCAATTTGTTCTTTCTCTCAGCTGTGTCTTTGAAAGAAGGTTGGTTTTTCAATACGCAATTTCTAACTTATTTCGGATGATATTTTCTTGAAAATTCTTTTGAATGCAGGCCATGCTATTACCCTGTACAGTTATTATTCAATATTAGCTCTGTAATGAGGCGTCTAAATTATATAGGAATGTAATTCTACCCTTGATCATAAAATTGGAATACGCAATTTCGAAATTTTGATCAAAGGAAACAAATTACTACTGTGACAATTTTCACACAAAAAACATATTACATGGTCATTTTATTTAAAGAATTTTTATCAGGTTTTAGCATTTTAAAACATTATTTTAGTAACAAATATATATTACTTGATTTAATAGTAAATCTATATCCATATCCTAAAAATGAAAATTGGAGGAAAATTACAATGATTTACCCTCTGCGTATATTCTTTATTAAATGAAGATCATGTTACATATATATAAAATGTTTTATTTATGTAATTTTATGCTAAACCATGGTGATAATGGACACATATATCCATCTAGATTAAACGTGTAATATAATTATTAAATATTTTTGACATCAAAATTAAGCAACATATGTGCACAATCATATATGTGCTTTGTGGGCAGTGTGCTGTGTCTCATGACCTGAAATGGCCTAACGCCCCTTCCCTCCACTAGTCCGGTTAGAGGGAATCCGTACCCTCTGGGGAGATCCCTCTAGGAGAGCACTCTCTACACAAAGCGCTGACGGGTCTCAAACCCTGTTGACTGAGGGCTTGCCTACCTATAACGCATGTAGAGACTGTGCACCGGCGGATCTGCGGAGGAAACCGTTGTGGTTCAACGGAGAAGAAGGCAGACACAGCAAGCACCGTGGAATGCTTGGAGCAAGGCAAGGCACATATAGCACGTCTTGGTCATCCGCTGCATCTGTCTAGATCTCCAGACGTCCTGACATCTGTCTTGCCACTGGATCTAGATGGTTACGGGCTAGAGAGTGAGATCGGCGACGCGCAACCCTTCTTCATTTTAATCAAATTAAACTCATCGCGCAAGTCATTGATCATCTTCCATCCCTTTTTTCATCCACCTAAAGCCCTGTGGCGACAGGCGAGCAACGAAGGTGACAGGCGCGGGTTCACTGGAAGTTGGTAGTCGCGGTCCTGCACACAGGCGGCACAGGCCATATAGTCGCTCTTCACCGACCAGAGCAGCGATAGAGTTAGGCAGCCACCTGTGCTACTGAGCAGCTCTCTTTAGGAACGCACTGCTCACCTCCATGGCAAGAGGAGTGATTATAAAAGGTATCCCAAACGTTGCCTGCTCCAATTTTCCCTAACCAGTTTACCACGGCTGATGGGGACCCTACACATGCGGTCGAAATAACAAAGCGAACAAGAAGAAACAAGGATCAGGACTACATCATTGTCAGGAAGAGAGACAGACAGACAGTTCGTTTGTTCACCGAGGTTATGTGCAGCATGGAGTGCTGGACAGTTCACCGTTTCACTGTCTCTAAACTTCACCTCTCAACTTTCGTATTAAACTCAGAATACGTCCTCAGGAAACTAAGGCTTCAAAACGTCTCAACGTTGATAAGCTCAAGTTGCCTTTCACCTCTCAGTACTTTGCTGACACCCTGGAGGAACGCCTGAACTCCACCGTGCACGTGCTGGATTACCACGACGTGGAAGCAGCATGGAACACACTTCGTAATACAGTGTACAATACAGCCTTCGAGTGTCTTGGGCCCTCCACCAAAAATAACACAAAGACTGGTTTGATGAGAACCGAGCCGAGATCACACAGCTTCTTGAGGACAAACATCATGCTTACAAGGCTCATATAGATGTCCCCACCTCCACAGCCAAGAAAGCCGCTCTAAGGAACGCTCGCAGCACAGTACAGCAAAAGCTTCAGGATATGCAGGACTCCTGGCTGAGTGCAAAAGCTGATGAGATCCAACGCGACGCCGAATCTCATGACAGGCCTAGGAAGAACTTTTTTTTGGACTTGGGGAAGTCTACGGGCCAACTTCATCAGGCCCATCCCCTCTTCTCAGTGATGACGGGTTAACAGTTTAACACTCATCACAGAGAAGGAAAAGATACTCGACAGGTGGGCGGAACATTTCATTGGCGTTCTGAGCCGCCCTTCTACCATCAACGAGGAAGCCATCAACCGTCTTCCCAGGTTCTCATCAACTAGTCACTGGATGCCGTTCCCACGTTGGATGAGATCCAGAAAGCAATTAGTCTGTTGTTAACTGGCAAAGCACCTGGTCGATAGCCCGATACTCCATCCCAGCTGAGATTTACAAAGAAGGGGGCGTGGCTCTAGTCGAAAAACTCCATCATCTGCTTGTGCGAGGATCAGCATGACCAGTCACCTCCGCACCCACCGTCCAGGTCATCCCCCTCCCCCACGAAGATGAAACAGTGGTCACCGTCGTCACCGACGGACGAATAACTAAACAAGTATATGTGCGTTTATAATTATCTTTTTCTTTATACAAATTTTTGAGGTACATGTAATTGTTGAATAAAAGTGATAAAAATATGCAATTTTTGTTAGAATCACGGCTAGTAACTCAGTTAATGTTTTTTTAATATATTCATCATATCAAGGAGTATTTCTGGTAGAACTTTCTATCACGGTTGGTAAATGTGTGACAAATACTTTGCAGGTTGCAAATATATTTACCTTAAAATACCTAATTTGAGCAAATAAAGGGCAATAACTGTGTCTCCAGCATTAAATTCACAACAGATTTCATGCTTTCATACCTTTTCTCACTAGTTAGGGGTATACCTTATCAAATATCACTATAAAGTTTATTCACCCAAAATGGTTCCGACCACCCCCAGTGGCTCATGGACTATGAAATTCAAGGGCTTTTGATTGCACTTCACGTATGACCAAGTCCTAATTCAAGGATTAAGAAGCAGAAACGAAATAGAATGTCAATAATACAATGAATTTCTAGTTTTCTTAAATTTTTACCATCATACATGTTACGGTATACATGTTGTACCGGTATATATGTGATGTGTTGTTTATTCTGAAAAAGTAGAGAAATCTTCAGAAATATTATCTATTAGACTTATGATTACATATAGGAATTAAGATTGTAATCAAAAAGACTATCGCTTTACATTTTATCATATCATCATGATAAGGATATTTATATCCAAAACTTAAAACTCTATAAAGAAAACATCATGATTTCTTATTTATTCAAAAATTGATTTATTCTCAACACATTTACTAGTATATCCTTATCCGTTGTCGCAGTTTTTAATTAGTATTTAGATGAGTTAAGGTCCAAATTCGCATATATATATATATATATATATATATATATATATATATATATATATATATATATATATATATATATATTTACATTAATTTAAGGTCCCATTCAGCACATTTTTTTTTCTATATGATTACAATTTATCAAATCGACCTCAAACACTTAAATTATTCATAGTTGCTTAATAAATAATAATAAATAGATATTTTACATAATATTTCCTCACAGATTATATTGAAGAAATCAAATCATTTATTTTGTATATTTGATGACCTTCACAATTCCACTCTTATACTCCCCCACCCACAGTCGTCCCAGTGTGTCCACACTCAGTGGTCCACAAAAATCCAGACTACGGAGAAACTGACCGTCCTGATCAATGATGTGGGTACAGGAATTCCCGTGATCCTGTATTATTATACGACCCGCGGAGTCTGTGACAATACTGCTGGGTTCAAACTGCTTCTTCATCGTTTGTTGTCCTTTATATCGGAATCTGAGTTTTCCTGCCTTGTCCACTACAACCACATCCCCAGCATTGCAGTCAGAGGCACAGATATCCCCGTTGTTGTTTTTCGTCACATAGAGCATATTATCTCCTCCTTTATATAGTGGTTTATCTTTGTCGTCCTTCTCGATCTCCTGCTTTATTTTTTGACATTCATAATGGACAATTTTATAATGCTCTTCATCATGTGTACACATACTGACCAGTACGTCACCTGATTGTGTACAACACAGTGCTAATGGTTCCCATCCCTTTGGTGCTGCAATCTGTGCTGTTGTCTGGTGGACGTCATTAATTACTTTATTTAATGTATCAGTGTACAGAAGATGCCCTCCACTTGAAATTGCAATGTCATCAGGAAAACTCGGACATTTAGAGCTTATAGTCTCCTGTACAGAACCCTGTATATTGATACAAGTGATGGTTTTATTCCTCCCTGTTACCCACACCTCCTCTGTATTTAGACATGCCATCCTCATCAACTCTGTTATTCCAGTGTGGAAGGATGCGATTTCTATGACTTTGTCTAGAAGCTCAGTGGATACATCTGATCTGAAGATCGATACTGTTTGGATTTTGGGTTCCTTAAGTTTTCCAAATTCTTTGAAGAATTCACCTTGATCTATGTCCCTGGAAACGAAAGCTGGTAGTTCCAGTTCAATTTGTAAGGAGATATTCAGGTACTTCTGAATATTGCATTCATATCCTGTGATGTCGTTAACGTCCATGGTCTGAGAAATCTTTTTGTTCTCCAGAGCAATTTTATTTAGTCTTGCAAGATTATTTTTTATTTCGTTTTGGTATTCTTTTAATTTCTTTATGCCATTTCCTCTCATTTCTGCAATATCTTTCTTGTTTTTCGCTACGATTTCTTCAACAAATCGCTGCCATTTTAGCCCATGTTTTGTGACTGATTGTTCTAATTCGTCACATCTAGCATTTAAGGCAATAATTTTTGATTCTAACTCTGTATCTGCATTTTCAAATTTTGGAAGGATATCTTCTTTAAGATAAGCTGTGTCTTTCTCCAGCAGCCTTTTCTTGTCATCAACAATGTCTTTAATTTCAATAATTTTATGACCATTATGGGCTCCGCTGAGACATTTAAGACAAATATCTACATCGCAATTCTGACACTTAACTGTACACTTTTCATTATTATGGGCTTTGCAGCTTGGAAATGAAAGGTGGTATTTTCTCTCTCGGTATTTGACAATTTCATGATTAGAGGACGATGATGTCATATAGTGTTTTCCGACGCATTCTTCACATAAGTTGGCCTGACAGGGATTACAGTGAAGAAGGGTGGGTCTCATGTCACAGAGGTTACACAGGATAACGTCTTGTGCTTTAGTGGTACTGGTGGCCATTTTGGCAGTGTTACAAATTTCTACCAATTCAATCTAAAAATAATTAAATACCTGATTAATTCTCAGTTTAGGTTGCAATATATGTAACTTTTGCTTTAAATTCCATTTATAGAAAAGGAGTACAAATTACCCACTACAATCTTATTCATTCAATGAAGAAGTTCACATGGATTATATGCATATTCATGATATATAAACCATATGTCTGAAGGAGGCTGAGTGAATGTGTAAATGTGTGTGAGGGTGAGGAATGATATGTGTGTGTTCCTTGAGGGAGAAGCTATAACAAAAAGAAGAATTGTTGCCCTAAAGATTCCTTTTTGTGTACATATGATTTTAAAACAGATCTCCCTGACATTCTTCGTGCCAAAACTGAAACCTCACATGGAATATCCCGTTTATGCGATCAATTAATGCGCAAAATAGTATAGGGTGGGGCTGAAATGAAGTCCAGAGTATTTTTAATTAATAATCTATTTCAAAAGTTTGTTTATTTAAAAAAAAATTATCAATGCTTAAAATGTTTTTTTTTTTTTACTTAATATGCTTTTAAAAATTTCATCCTTTACTTAAGCAAGATTGTAAAAAAGAAGGAATTATTCGAAATTAAGTTGTTGTAAGAAATGCAAATGTGTAATATCAGTAATTCAAATAAGTGATATCGCCATTTCTTAATGAAAAGGGGATAAAATTAATTCAAATAGGTGATATCATCTTTTATCTGATATCACCTACATGATTTTGTTTTTACTGGATATTCAATTGATTGCTGTTTTGCCTGATATTATTTAGAAAATTATGATTTATGTTATTGATTCGAGTTTCTGAAAATATATTGTGTTTAAAGTCGTGAAAAACACTTTGATTCGGTCATTGATATATCGACTTCACAGAAAGCATAAAGACTTTACACTTCTCTCTCATTCTATATTTTTTTCTGTGAAATCGACATATCTATGGATCGTCCACATAAATACTATATTTGTATAATATTTCAAATTAGTTAACATGCCAGTTCGAAAAGATGAAATTGTTTATTCGAATAGGTTTGAATAAGTCATACCAACTTTTTATATCCCCGCCTGAAAATCTTGGAGGTTATATCCATGTAATGATCGGGATGTCCGTCCGTCTGATACGCTTTGGGATACCCATCTATTATCCGCAACTCCTCTCATACCACTGAATATAACTTGTTGAGACTTTCGCAGAATTATTATTACATATTGCCATTGTTACCTCTTTTTTTACTTCTTGATCCAAAATATGTTTTGGGTTTTCCATAGCAAAACATGGACACTGACATTATATTCAAATGGGAGGCGGGGGCACTATTTAGTGATCTCGTTGGTCACAATGCCTCTAGTTACATGTTATTTGAATATGTAATATTACCTGTTTAAATATGTGATATCGCTATATGGCAATAAATACCAAAACAGCTCTTCATAACATTTCATTAAGAGGGTGGGGGATGATCACTTTTAGACTATATCTATCTCCTTTAGACGAACAACATCATATGAAAATATTCAAAAAAGATCAAATTTTGAAATTAAATTAAATGAATTTTTACCAAATGATAGTTGAAAGCTTAAGATACCATATTTAAAAAATGAAGAATCTGATGGATAATTTGTTGAGTCCTAGGCACCTTAATGTTAATGGGTTTTTTTTGTGAAATGCCTGCCATTTATGTAGGGTGATGTTTAATTTTGGAAAAATAAACTTAATTCTAGTATAAAATTGAATACTATATATATAACTTTGTGTTTTATATACTTTCATTTGAAGAAGTCAGATTAACTTTGGCAAAAATGACTATTACCCTACAGCGTGTAACAGCTACATCCACCGGCTCCAGCTAAAAGCTAGGCCCCCTAATCCAGATACTGGTATTGATCATATTACAGCGCAACATGTACACTAAAAGTATGCATGATAACGGGTAAATTTTTAACTGCGAAGAATGTTTGCATGTACGGTTCATGTGTCATGTGTGTCTTTTTTTTGTCAATTCATTGTCAGTGATAATTTCAGTAATTTCAGTATAATAAAATATTCGATTTTTATAGGGTAACATCGGGGACGTTGTGCTCCGCATCGTTTTTTTAAAGGAGACGGCCACAGAAAAATATCAATTTACTTGTTAAAAAAACTCGACCAGCAAAAAAAAAATAATTCCTGTTCAAACACAAAGATCCCATTTCGTTATGATAGAGGAATGCAGGGTAAGATGAGGTTCCAACACCTTTCAGTACCAAATTTTATTGCCCTTATGTCCAACCGGTATTTCAATAAATAATCAATAGTAGAAAGCTAGTTTTAGAAGAAAAAAAGGTGTTGTCCCCAATCCATTGGCCTACTTGTCGCTACGCGCCTGAACATTTTTAAATATTGGCTACTCCTCGGTTAATATACTTGTAATAAATCAAACAGATTTTAACCCATCTGTTTCAAAATCAGCTGCAAAGTTAGATTGTCATAAAATACACTTTTGGATTAAAAACATTTGAAAGGGTTACATCACTAGAATTTCGCAGAATTTGCTACGCCTCGGAAAATCATGGTTTCAAGAAATAACATTTTCACATGTTACCCTAAAAATCGTACATTTTTATAAAATAATTTATATAAACCAAATACTATCTTTACCTTTTGTCCATTTCAGCCTGAATTTCTTTTGCCACGTGCACAATTAACTTTCGGTTTGCAAAGCTATATTTTCTATATGTAGTTAGAGTTGTTTCGCTTCCTACATGCATGTAACAAGGTAACATTTCTTTGTAACAAATCTGGTTTGTCTTTAATTTATCCTAAGTCTGTATGAAAAAAAATATTTCTCTGTTAAAGGGGAGAAAGATGTTATTTTTTTTGGTACAACTGTAAAAAAAAAATCAAAGATTTTTTATGAAATTGTAAATCAAAATCCATCTATAACAGCTGGTTGCAAGAAGTGGATTGAATTATTTGAACTGGATAGCAAGGAATACAAAATAATTCATTAATTACCATTCCAAGTTACAAAAAAACTCCAATGGTTTCAGTACAGAATTCTAGATAAAATATTGGCAACTAATTATTTTCTTATTCAAAATCAGAAAGATAGGCTAGCTTCTAAGCACTGTAATTTTTGTCAAAGAAAAGAAGAGACACTTGAACATATATACTATGGGAATGTGATCTTGTACAATCACTCCTTGAATGCTTTGAATATTATCTCCAGCAGATAAACATTCAGTTGCCCATAACAAAAATCATTTATTTTAGGTATTGGAGGAATAAATATGGAAATAGCCAATGTCTTAATTTTATGGTTAAAATATTATATTTATACATTCTTCTATAAGTTATAAAACCTCTAAATGTGCAGTCTGTGATATTACATTTGAGTCATTTTTACCAAACACAAAAAATCCTTGAGTCTTAGGAAAACACATACATGTATGTGAAGTACATGTATGCATATACGTGTATTACGTTTCTATTGCTACCATTTGCTTTGATAGATTTACCATAGACCTTAAGATTCTTTAAACCAACTTACTGAAGATTTGGAGTATAAAAGAAATTAACTACATGTTGTACAATTTAATATATTCGATCAGTGCATACTATCTTTTCAAAGCTATCTCATAACATGTACTAAAGAAAGGTACTCTTCACACAGTTGTTCTAAAGATATATTTATTCCATATGATCAGCAGATACAACATTATAACAGTTGTTTAGAGATTCGATGTGTATATGATACGTCACAGAAAAGAAAATCAACCTAAAATTTTTTGGGAAAAGAATAACTTTCCCCCAGAAAATAATATAAGAATTAATCATATTCAAACGCTGGCTACCTCCACAGTGCTTATAGACAACAATATACAGGCCGTTCTTCGAATGACATTTTTTTCACTGATTATACTATTATCATAATTATTGTTCTTTTATATCCATACACTTTCTTCTGATAGAGAATTAAAATCATGAAGTATGAGTATTTTGAGTGTATCGCAAAAAAGTAAGGGAGTGAGGAGGGGGCAACCATCCCATCAATTAACAATTATTTCAGAAGTAAAATAGAATGTTTAGATAAAAAAAGGTCACTAGTAAAATGAACGATATAAAGGACTGGTTTTTACTGACTGGAAATAAGCTTTACGCAAATTGTTTCTATCGAAGCAACGTCTTGTTTTCAAGTGTACGTTGTAAGAAAATTATTTAATTATTCATTTACTCTGAGCTAGTAAAGGTAGTAACAAAATAATTCTAAAATGGATATATAGGAGAGAGAAAAAGCGATAAGAAACAGTCATGATACAAGATGAAACACAATTATTTATGCACGTGTTAATGAGTATAAACTTGACGGTTTTCTGTTCGAGGTACCAGATGAATTCCATCGGAAGGACATATAGGTATGGACGATTCTCCTCTGTAGTACAAACTAATTAAAGTCCTACACGCTATAGGAACCCCGAATTTTGTGTGAAACAAAATGATTAATGATTTGAAACACATGAAGTGTAATGAAAAATAATACTTTCCAAAAATTTTTACTATAGACGTCGTTGTAATAACAAAACAATTAAGCAATATCTGGCAATTAAGAATTCAGTCTTTTCATGAATATTGAGAAAGGAAGTGCGTAAACAGTAGGCCTATATAAAGACACGCATGTCCTCGGGAAATCAGACAACGAGGTTTATTATACTTTCATGTTAAATACTAAAATCTGATTGGTTTAGACGCAGGTAACAATCCGTTCGATTACCCTGAGCCTTAGCAACACACGTGACAACGGGTAACACAACGGTAATGCCACATGCGTGGAAATTATGCGCGTACGGTTCACCGTAGAATTCTCAAAACGTCAGTTGCGCGTTTGAAAGAACCGGAATTAACTTGACGTCAATAAAAGCTTGCGTCCGATGTAGCTTACTTGAAAACAACAGAGACGTATAATAGAAACAACAAACGACAGACGATACATGCTTGCGAGTGTAGGAAACATGCTTGCGAGCCAGAAATAACGAAACTTTATATGATAAATGACTCGAATTCGAGTATAAAACAAACAATAAGGAGATTAGTGAACCGGTGAGTGTGAAAGCTTTCTATACATGAACGTAAAGACGATCGACGTTTTTTTTTTTTGCTGACGTCCTAAATCAATAAGACATTCAGTATAATAAAATAAATGGTGCCTGTTTTGTAGGGTAACATTTGAAATTGACACCCCTCGGAAAACCATTGTCAACCTCCGCTGACGCGTCGGTTGACAATGGTTTTCCTTGGGGTGTCAATTTCAAATGTTACCCTACAAAACAGGCACCATTTATATAATGTTGCATTTTGACAACAATTATTAATAAAAGGTTAATATGTGTCATAACAGAGTAGATGGTTGATACTCATTACATTAAAAGATAAGTATCATTAAGAGTAAGACGCTTGCCATCCACGTCAAAAGAGAGTAGTATCTTTAACGACCTACCTTCTGTTTTCTATATGCCATGTTTGTTTATCAATCTAAAAGTAGCGGCGGCGTCACGTGATGGATTTATTTTAAAATAGCAATTTCTCTCCTAGCAGGGTTATAAATAATTATAATTTGATAACTTTATAACGCGTTACGCTGATTTTAATGATGTAATTTACAGTATTTTCGTAACTTTTATTGATAAACAAAATACAACATGTATATAAATCTCCAATCTTATTTAAACTGGCGCAAGTTATAGCGTGTATACTTTTAAGGTGACGATAGTTTTTGTTGAGAAATGTCCAACACTACATGTTTATAGGCATGTTTCAGAGGACAACTAAGAGTTTTCTGCAAAAAAATTTGACGAAATAATGATAACATTTAGTATTGTATGTAAATGTGTAATCTTACGTTATTTGACATCTGTAAATAACGTGTCAATGTGCAGATCCAGGATTTTTTTTTCCAAGGTGTGGATTCCAACCAAGTCAATCCCTGAAATTTCTTGACAAGCAAAAAAAAAAAAAAAACCTAAATTCCTTTCCTAAACGTTAAAAACCTATCTCGAGGGGAAGGGGGAGGAGTGTCCCAAAGTAATTTTTAGTTGATTTAGTATCTCTGCAAATTCCGGAGATATGTTTAGCCATTTGCAGACGATAATCAAATAATGAAGTGGTGGTCACAATAATTTACATGTGTAACCGATCAAATGACGTGTTACAACTGAAATTAAATTATTTAAATTCATCATCTGAAATGGACGTAGCAATGTGTCGCTTACTATATATCACACTGCTCGTATACTATACTTGTAAGCAAAGATACCCGGGAAAAATTCAAATGCATGATCAACTATAAGTATCTCACCCATGACCATGATGACGGTACTCTTGTAGACAGTGGAAAACATTCATATAAAGCTATCTTTTCATATAAAATTTGTATAAATGTATTAACTTGAGAGATTTCATTTCATTTCCCTGCCCTAAAAGATTGATTGATTGTATGCTGTTTAACGTCCCTCTCGAGAATTTTTCACTAATATGGAGACGCCACCACTTGCCGATGGAGGGCTACAAATTTTGTCCTATGCTCGGCACTCAGGGCCTTTGAGCAGTGATGGAGGATCTTTTTCGTGCCAGCACCTACTGCGACACGGGGCCTCGGTTTATACGGTCTCATCCGAAGGATCGGTCTCCACGTCCCACAGTGGGATTCGAACCCGCGACGTAAGGATTGACTCCTTACTTCGCGACTCTAGAGCAGACGCTCTATCCACTGCGCCACGCGGGCGACCCTGCCCTAAAAGAAAGTGAGCCCCGGAATTAACAAAGAACGAGGGCGCTTTTGATTGGCATTCGGCAGGAATCTGGGCGTAATTGAAAAGAGAAAATTTGATCGACATGTCACATGAAATTTTATATTTTTTTTATTTATCGGGTTCCTGTGCAATAGGAAAGGAAAATATTTTCCCGAAATTGAGCTTTGATTTACTAAAAAATAACTTGAAAACTGGCCAGATCAGACATTTGGTAAAAAAATGGTACATTTTTATACACGTTTTTCTAAAATATTTCTATCTCTGGGTCCTCTCTCCATGATTTTGAAACGTTATTTGAGTGTATTTTAATTCAAAGAAACGAATACATATTTTTAAAAAATGGAGAGAAGACCCAAAGACCACGAAAAATGAACTTCCCCCCCCCCCCCCCCCCCAAAAAAAAATACAAATGTGTGGTCTTTCAAACTAAATGAAAAAAAATATGGATGTGTATGTAAAATCTGACCCGCTACGTTCAGCCAACCAAATCATGGACATTTAAACCATAAAGGTTTCGTACAAATGATTCCTACAGATCACACGCCAAATGCGCCCATCTTCTTCTACTATTCTTTTATCAAGAAATACTTTGTGTCCAAATTAGTTGAACGTTGTTATAATCTATATATTCTAAAACAAGCTTCAAGCATGTAGAAAACATGTACGAACGATGCGCGGCAACAGACGTTTTACTTAATTTTTGACCTGGGACAGAGTAATTAAGGTACTAGTATATCCTTAAATACTGTGAAATCATTAATTTTTATTGGGTGTAATTTTCGTTGTTTACGAGGTATGGAGAGACCAAAAAATTCATTACCAACACGAAATCTAAATTTCATATATGCATTACTACTACATGTACATTTGTAAACATTTTCCAACAATGAAATCAAATCCTTAGAAACCAATATTTTGTCCTCCAGCCTTGAAATTTTACCCCACCAAAATGTGTGTTTTTACAGTTATGTAATATAAACATTACATGTAACTACATGTACTATTGAAATCCCTTGTAACCCGCTCTTTAGAATTTTGAAATTAAACTTGTAAACCATGTACATGTATAAACAACAGTACATGTATTTCATGGGTATTGTCTATGCCAGATAGTGTTTCATGGTTTTTGCTTTTAGCATTTTGTATCTACTGTACGTACATATGTACGTCCCGCCTACCTCAAACGAAGCATAAAGATTAGCATTGTGTGCCACTCTCTGTACAAAACACTCCTCCTGGCTTGCAGGAACCTCGATTTTGAATTCGTGCTGAGCCCCGGGGAGGCTATCAAAGCTAAAATCCTCAGTTTTCTCCTCAGTAACTCGTTCTGGTATCACTTGAAGAAATAGATTCCAAAGACACGCCGTACCTAGCACGACATATGTTGAGAACATATTGTTTATCATCTGGACGGAAAATTTGTCACAGACTAGCGAGATAATCGATACATTATATATATCAAGTACAGTGACAACTCAGTTTAGGCTAGATTGTTACGACGATAAACGACCCTTCATTAAAAATTGATGTATGAATAATCGAAATATAGAAAACACCTTGCAGTCATAAGCATTTTAATATCTTATTGTAAATACATGCATGGCTAAAATTCTGTTAAAGTACTCGCGACCAGCTTCATTTTTTAGCTATTACCCTCCAGTGGAATTTATGAAATCAATTTACATTATTTCAGTATTTGGCTCATAACCTTTTTATCTTTTGCTGCTAAACACGTACAATTCCCGTTTGAGAAGCGGTAGCGGATTCGGAACATCTAATTTTGATAAGATTGCATTTCGATCACATGATATGTTTAATTTACGATTGAATTTATTTGAATGGGATATACATTTGCATCGTGTAAATTAGGCAAGGTTTCAGAATGCAAGGTTTTTAGGATTAGACAAGATAGCTTTAACTTTCGTTTTCGTTTCTTTGAAATTGAAAATTAAAGACTAGTGAGGTCAAGGTCACAGAAAAGTGCAAGGTCAAAAGTTTTTGAAACAGTTGAATATCTCTCACTAATACGTATCAGCATATTCAGTTGATAAAAATATTTTGAATGGTTTACTGACCCATCTTCGCTGGCCAAGGATTTCTGATACGCTACTCTCCTCAAAATCCCTTGGCATACGGTGTTCATAGGTTATTTTCTCGAGTTCTGATTGGGATTCGGTACATCGGTCGACCAATCAACAATTTTTTTTGTAAATGACGATGTTTGTGTTCGGGATATTTCATATTCTTGACTCTTTAATCTCTGGAATGAAAATGCAAGTATACAACGATCCGTAAGCTAACATGCAATTTTATGAATAGTTATGGTGTCATCCAATATCTTCTTTATATGTGATTAAAGATCTATATTGAAGTTAAGATTTGTGCTATAAACAATAAATAGGCATAACTCAATTATTGCCTCTTAATTATTCTTGAAAAAAAAACTTTGATTTTAGGTTTTTTTTTAACACGCGTCTTTATTTCTTTCAATGACGCTTCGCGGTTTATAAAGCGTAAACTGCCCCAAGTTATGTTATATCGTACATGTATAACATAAGTTGAAATAAGCTTCATTCCTTAACTAAGGGTCATCCTTCATCTATGGATACTAGAAGTCCCTGGAACGCTTTAATCTATTTTCATCATCCGGTAAATAAATATGAATTAATTTATTTCATCTAATGAAAAGCATAATCCATGATTCCTGCATTCTTTTTACAGGTTCTTCGAGGCGGTGATCGTATGGTAGACTTTTATGTGAAGGATGGTTATAATAATATGATCAAAGAAATTATTTACAAATCAGAGGGGAGTATAGAATACACGGCTCCTGTCACTGGTATGGCTAATATGATAGAGATTCAATATAGGCTTTAAAATCTGTATTGAGGTTTTATTGAGTCGATCTGTAGATATTAAACATCACACGGAAACATGTACTTGCAACATTAATTTTGGAAGTCATCTAAGAATTTAAAAAAAATGAAATCTCAGATTTGGTAACGAACAAAATCATCATTCATATATTTGGACACTGCAATGCATACTGTTGTTTTTTTTAATGGATTTTCCTTCTTGTACAATTAATATATATTTACTTCTCATAGCAATATGCATATTTGTTTCAATTAAGTCCTTGTTTTTCCTTTTATTCCAGGCAATTATCAGATATGTGTTCAAAATATTCATAGCAGATTTTTATCGAAGCTTGTATACATTTATATTGTGACGGTGGTTGAAGAAGAATGGACCAAGTATGTAGCCGAAATAGAGGGATTGCAAACAACAGTTCAAAATTTCATGGTGAGACATCTAAACGTGATTGTGCAGTATTACTTTTCTTTTGCTGCAAGTCGTTTAGGCGTGCTATGTATTTATTTCTGCATTAGTTGTAACTGTTCATTCCCGTACTAACAATAAAAGGCAATTTTATTTATATGTTTATTTAAAAAATATATAAAATTGGAAAATGTAAAGATTTAAGTCGATTAAATATTGTACTATTGGCTGAAAAGCAAATTACATAAGAAATTTATACAAGTGACTTGTAAAACGTTCTAATAGGCGTTTGTCGATTGATTAAAAAGTATTGATTTATTAGAATCTGAAGTGGGTGTAAATATTAAGAATAAAGATTAGATTGTATGAAATTGCGATGGAATTGCACTAACTTGTTTGTCTGAAAGAAATGAAAATTGACAAGAACAGGGAGTACATTGTAGAACTTCATTATATGAAAACTTACAAACTCCTTATACAATTAATTTTTACACTATTCTAAATGCCTCTGTATTTATAAATTCATTGCTTCTTTGCAGACTTCAATCTCAGAGTTTCAAAAGTCCATAGACCAAGTACGATTGCACCAAGCCACTAGCAGAATGAACGTTATAAAGGACTGGTATTTACTGACCGGAAATAATGCTTATGTCATGTATTGGTCCGTTTTCCAGATTGTTTCTATTTTAGCAACGTCTTGTTTTCAAGTGTACTTTGTAAGGAAATTATTTAATATCCCAAATGTGACTCCTTCATCCAAACCAAGAGCTTAGAAAGATGACAGCAAACCTAATATATAAAACAGAAGACTTTTTATTTTATTTCATACACATGTATTATCATTACCTTTATCATTGTTATATCATCGATGTATCAGGTCGAGGAAACTATTTTCTGTGACGTCGGAATAAATTTACATGTTAAAGTGAAGAACCAACGTGACTGACTAATCGACCAATCAGCTCAATGAGTTGCATTATAGGTTACTACAAAAATATTACGTGTGTGTTTCGAAAAGTCTTCTTTTTTTTTTAAATCGCTCTCGGAAAGACGTGATGCATTTTTTCAAGCATTTTACACGCTTAATATAATATGTACATTATTATCTACTAATCCCATGCTCACATTTACATACAAATGATTAGCAATGATAAAAATTAGGGTATTCCCCACTCCATTGTACAAGTCCGTTTGTTTACAGCTTTCCCCATGCTGTACTGTCAGTGAAAAGTCAATTTCACGTGGCTATTAATCGGTAAATAAAAACCAACTCTGAGGTGTGCTCACGTATTGACAATGTTTACAACGTATACAACTTCGAAACATACATTATGCTACTCAATACACGTTCGATGATCAATGAACATGAGAATTAATATAGAGGTAAATTTAAAAAAAAAAAACGTGCAACTCAAGTCCTTTTTGTAAATGCATGAAATTTAAATTTTTATAGTAACAATTAACTGAGCAACAAATAATCAGCCAGTTACATGGCAAACTTACGATTATCAAGTACTAGAGTCCTTTATTTTTTACTTGTGGAGACTTTGTGAGCGGTTTTTCAAAGTACTATTTAACAAGGAAAACTGACTTTGTTTGTTAATGTGAGCATGGGAATTCTTGATTAGTTCCTATTCTTCATATTTTTCTCAAAAAATTGTAAATTGACTTGCCAGCAGTCATTTGAAATCGCATCCTAAATTTCCCTTAACCCACGTGTTTGTAATAAAAATAAACATGTAGTAGACCATCATGCTTTTCGGCTCATTCACTGGATTGGACCATTGTTTGCTGTGAGCACCTCTGTGCGCAATGACAACAATATCCATATAAGGTAGTTTCCTCGACCTGTGTATACATAGTCTTATCTTATTACAGAAGTGATGTAACAGTGTGGAATAAATAAAATTCAAACAACTATTTATTTAATAACTTTTATTGCCTACCGACACAGAAGTGTAAGAGCAAAAAAAAATGTGATACCTTTTAAAGTAAAAGAGGAGATATGTATCAAAAGTGACCAAAAGAAATATACCTCTCAAATAAATGTATTTATAATATATTCATTTTGCATATCGAGGACTCCTCATTTTTCTTTTTAACACAAACATTGAACTAAGATTCTAAGGTATTTTTCTGCAGTTAAAGCTAGTGATCTGCCCTTAGATCTAAATTCTAAAAAATAATACTCAGTTTGTAATAAATTCAAGTATTCTTAATATTTTAAAGGCCAAGAAAAATTAACTGAAAGTGTTATTTACATTTATCTCAGATAAGTGCATATAAAAACATCTAGGATGTATTTAATAAATTTTATTGTGGCGAAAATTGGGCACGGCTGTTTATCCAGAGACACAAATTATGAAAAGCTATTGGTGTCTCTGGCAACACAACAAAGCAAATATTACATATTAAATATTCAAACTCAGGTTCAAAGTTCAAAGGTCAAAGTTCACAAACACCATATCAGAAAGTGGTAAAAGCCTTGACCCTGGGAGGTGCAGAGGTCAAGCACTTATTTATGTATATCTAAATCCAAAGTTTACTTTTCAACTTTCATGAGTTACATGACTGCATATAAGGATATTTACTTAGTGCCGCTCGTTTACGCACATCTCAGCTGGAAAGAAACGGACAGCCGTACCGGATACTATAAATTCACATTATTGTTTAATGTTTGCGGTTAGAGGAAAATTATTGGCTCCTGGAAATGATGCATGACTTGCTCTTGGGATGAATCACTTCCATATAAATGGCTGTTCCTCACATCACTTTCGCATTAAATATCTTGAAAGTCCAGAATGCTGTGAGTCCATCGAGATACTTGTGGTTCAATCCCCTTGGCAATGGCTGTTCCCTAAGGTCCTAGTTTCATCCCGTAAGTCCTGTCATGTTGAGCTTGATAATCACTGTAAGTCTTCGTCTGAAAGCATTAAAAAACCAGAAAAGCAATATCTATTCTAAATGGGTGAGGTGGGTGGGTGTTTCAAATTAATAATACACAATAACAAGCTGGAAAATTTTTACCGACCCAAGATGATGCTGGAATATTGAAAAAGGAAGTTGCAACCAAAGCGCCTTCAGGTGTTTTTATTAAAAGGGGGAATGATCAACTAAAATATTTTACAAGAACGATAATCACTAGGAATAAGTACTGAGATTTAGGTAAAGCATTTAAATATGCACTTCCTTCGATAAAAGCAGCTAATTCAGAGTGAATTAGCTTTGAATATTATCTCAGATAAGTGCATATAAAAACATCTAGGATGTATTTAATAAATTTTATTGTGGCGAAAATTGGGCACGGCTGTTTATCCAGAGACACAAATTATGAAAAGCTATTGGTGTCTCTGGCAACACAACAAAGCAAATATTACATATTAAATATTCAAACTCAGGTTCAAAGTTCAAAGGTCAAAGTTCACAAACACCATATCAGAAAGTGGTAAAAGCCTTGACCCTGGGAGGTGCAGAGGTCAAGCACTTATTTATGTATATCTAAATCCAAAGTTTACTTTTCAACTTTCATGAGTTACATGACTGCATATAAGGATATTTACTTAGTGCCGCTCGTTTACGCCACAAGTTCCCAACCACAAGTTATTGTGGTAGGGAACTCCGCCACCATATGGGTGGGGGTAGAGCGGCAGAAGTAGCCATGTCCAAGCCAATACCTATCATGATTGATGAAATTGATTACCTGTAAAATTAAACCTAACCCGAATTATACATGGATTCGGTGTGATGACCCTAATAAAATAGTATAGATTTTGGCTATGAGTAGATCAAAGAAACATGTACGCATGTCTATCACTACACATGTAGAAACCAGGAATATATAAGCAAAATACATAATTCAGAAACAGATTAAATATTTAAAATCTATTTTATAACTGAATTAAAAGGAAACTGTACTAACCTTATTACTGTAAATTACCTATTTATTGGAATACAGCCGTACATGTATATCAAACTAACCTTATGAGAAAACCGGAGAAAACGAACGTTGTCAATCCAACTCGGATAAGTATACATGTGACCATACAAAGGTGAACATTTTATTGAACAAGTATCCCCTGAATTTCTTTGAGTAGGATCGTGTGCTTGAGAGAAAGCATTCCCTAATGCCTGTTGAAATTTGCCTCAAGCCCTATATATTTTGATTGGCGCAATGGGACATTGTATTGAAATTTAGAATAAAAACAAGGGCCTACCAATTGGTACGAAACGTTAAAATATGACCTACTTATGGGTTAAATCTACTAACACGGTCAGTAAAACGGCAATAAAATTTACAAAATCTAAACTTTAAAGAAGGTTTATCTGTGTTTAACAAACTAAGTTACAATTCTGGTTAAAGCTATACTGATTAGCAAACATGGCACAATACGGTTGATTTAGAAATAATATTTTAATATACCATATAATGGTAGCTAGCTTAGGACACCCTCACCACTAATATTCAGAGTTGGGAAATATGCCACACTTCCAGCAAGAAAGTAAATAATGTTCAAATTAGAATTTGTACGAGAAGTATGTCCAATCAATGACCAGTTGGAGCCATAAAAATTAATACTCAAGCATTTTTGTGATTCTAAGGTTTTGCCAAAAATTAATTCCAATACACAATTGTAGACTTAGTGAACACTAGTGATCTTTTATGCTTCGCTGATTAAATAATATATTCTTGTAGTATATGAAATTAAAAGTAAATATTTGCACAAAGCATAATAAATTGTTAAATTATTTGTTTTCTAAATAAATAAATGATAATCAGCTGCACATCATATTTCGATTGTATGATGTACATGTATGTGATAAGTTTCATTTTCATAAAAATTGAAAAATAATTAGAACATGTAAAAGACTACAATGAAATAGGTGCAGATCTAGTAATTTTGTAGTGTGTGTACATTTTGAATGTTTAGTGTATGTAAAGGATGGAATGTTTTGTGTTGTGTATGTTTAAATTAGTGTATGTAAATTAAGGGCTGTATGAATTCAAATACACCAAGGGCAATGGGCAGCCAGCAATGAGCATGCCCCAAGTCAAATAATCAAACATCAACAACACATATTCATGACATTCAAGATATTGTAGCTAGAGGTGATGATTAACATGATTAACAGTTGATGCATTGTGTATGTTTAGTGTACATGTATGTAAATTAAGGGCTGTATGAATTCAAATACAACAAGGGCGATGGGCAGCCAACAAGAGCATGCCCCAATCAAATATTCAAACAACATCAAACAACACATATTCACAATATTCAACATAATTCATAAGCTACACATCAACAATGTAGCTGGGAGGTCATGATCAGATTTTTTTTTTTTTTTTTTTTTTTTAGTAAAAATGCATTGTGTATGTTTATTGTATGTAAATTAAGGGCTGTATGAATTCAAATACAAGGGCAATAGGCAGCCAACAACGAGCATGCCCCAATCAAATGTACAAACAACACATATTCACAACATTCAACATAATTTATAAGCTACATACACAATAATGTAGCTGGAAGTTCATGATAATTTTTTTTCAGATTTTTTTAATGCATTGTGTATGTTTAATGTATGTTTATTAAGGGCTGTATTCAAATACAACAAGGGCAATGGGCAGCCAACAACGAGCATGCCCCAATCAAATATTCAAACAATATCAAACAACACATATTCACAATATTCAACATAATTCATAAGCTACACATCAACAGTGTAGCTGGGAGGTCATGATCAATTTTTTTTTTTTTATGCAGTGTGTATGTTTCCTGAGGCATGATGCAAGATGTAAGTGTAAAATGGTCTGTGTGAGTAGTTGTTTTATAAATTTATAAGAATTTTTAGATGGACAATGGGCTTTATTTTGGAGGATTAATGTATTTAAATTGATTTTAGTGTAAAGGCTATTATAATAATACTTGTGCAATGTGCAACCTATAGATGCATGCATGTCTAAAACATTCATGAACGATATTTAAAAATAAACATTGTTGCTAACAAAGGAATCAGCTAAATAGATTGTCATGAATTGAAATTTTCCATTTTGTTAAACTGTTTAGGCCGTCTCTACAGTCTAGCACATCAGAGTTGCATTAAAAGTATGATTCAGTGTTTTCCTTAAAAACCGGTTACCAGGCAAATTGACCGCTTCAATTGACAAAAATGTTGCTTTGAAACAAAATTTATTGTTAGGTACTCGACAGATAATTTGTTCATAAACATCAGCTCCTAGCATGTTACAACTGATCTCTAACCCCTTACTCTGAAATAAGGGAAAACACTGTATATGTATGGTGCCTAAACTCGTTAGACACTACCTATAAATTTAAAGAGAGGTTAAAAGGAGATATAGCAGAAATAAAACTGCTTAGTTAGGCAAAACCGTACACCAGGAATTATCATCAGATTCTACATGTATGAGGTGTTCCAGATTTCTACATGAGCACAACAGTCCTGCTGGAAGTGGGTATAAATTTATCTGGCTAGAATTTGATAAAACCATCCAAAATATTTAAGAGAGAAACTTTTAAATTGTATTTAGAATGTACCTTATTTTTATCTGAAATCCTTTTTTTTTTTAAATAATTTGTCTTTGAAAATTTTTAAACAGCAAAAATGTGAATATAGGGCTGATAAGGTACATATTCGATTCCTGACCTATAGGCTGCATGATGAATTGTACCCATTTGCTTGTCACAATTTGCAACCAGTAATTGTTGATGACAGAATTTTAAATATCGATCTGAATTTGGATTTTTGGGGGTAAAATCCGTGTTCATGAGATATTTACACTTACCTGCCTCCTTAACTATTTGCAATTTCCCTCTAGTTCCCCATACAATGCGTCGATATATTTTTTTAGAGCAACTACGGTATCACCTCCAGTTATCCCCCTTAACTATAACTCTTCAGTTTCTCTCGACGAACTTAAAAGGTTCTGACCTTTCAACTTCCTCGAGAGGGGAGGTGGGCTGGGTAAGGCAGGTAAGTGTAAATATCTCATGATCACGGATTTTACCCCCAAAAATCCAAGTTCATTTCAATATTTCCACTTACCTGCCTCCTTAACTATTTGCAAAAGAATTTGCAGCCCAGTTTGGAGGTGGGAGAGGAAAAGTAAGTGACAAAAGTACATAAAAGGTACATAATTACCTATTTTTGCTTCCCTCTCCTTGATGAGTCCAAAATTGCTGCCTTGGCAAAAATGGACTGATGATCTGGAACATCTTTCAGATAAAATGATGTAAAGGTAGATTCAGATGCCCAGTGTGCTGCCCGTAAAATCTCCTCTGCAGATACACCACAGAACAAAGCCCAGGAAGTTGACAAACGTCTAGTGTCATGTGCTCTAACTAGATTCAATGTTGCTGCTTCTGCATTATCATAAGCAAAACGAACCATGCTAACTATCCATCTTGCAATAGTGTCTTTTGATGCTTCCTTGTGGTTATTCTGTTGGTATGTCACAAATAACCTATTTGACTTCCGAATAGTTTTCGTTCTATTGATATAAATCTTCAATGCACGACAAGGACACAATTTTAAATCCTCTGAATCTGTGGCGAATGAATCAAATGCAGGAATATAAATAGGGTCCCATGGTCTATTTATAGTTTGAGTCTTTGCCAGGAATTCCATATTTGGTAACATTTTTATTCCTTTCCTCTCTATTCTAAAGTGACCATCATCTAAAGTGAGGCTATGAATCTCGCTCACTCTCGAAGCTGAAGCTATGGCTACCAGAAAAACAGTTTTAAGAGTCAAAAACTTTAGATCTGCTGACTCTAGTGGTTCAAATGGATGTTTTGTGAGAGTTAACAAAACCAGTGGTAAATTCCAGTTCGGTGTCAACTGACGTACAGATGGGTGTTTATTAAATAAACCTTTCAATAATGAAGACAGTTCTGTACTTGTACCAATACTGCTCCCATTCTGATGAACTATTGCTATTGCTGACTTGTATCCAGCTATAGTCTGTGGTTTACACTTTCTCACATTGAAGAGATACATAAAAAATTGTGCTAACTCTGGTATAGATGTTGTAATGGGATTAACACCCTGTTCTTTACACCAACTGTTATATATTCTGAGTCTTGCATCATAAACTGTTTGTGTAGATGTCTTTCTGGCATTTGCCATAATTTCTGCAATTTCTTCAGAAAATCCTCTTGACTTGTGTTGCAATTTGACAGTTTCCATGCTACAAGATTGAGAGTTTCTAGATTTTGATGGAAAATCTGATTGCGATTTTGAGAGAGAAGATCTGGCCACAGTGGTAGTTTGACTGGTACGTCGATCAGAAGATCTATTATCTGAGGATACCACGACTGTCTGGGCCACATTGGAGCAATGAGAAGTACAATACTTTGCTCTTCCCGTATCTTCTGTAAGACTTTGGGCACAAGAATAGGTGGTGGGAATGCATAAGCATAAATCCCTTCCCAACTCATTGCTAAGGCATCTACTTGAAAAGCATTGATGTCCGGAAACGGGGAGCAATAGACTGGCAACTTCTTGTTTTGCGCAGTTGCAAACAAGTCTATACATGGAGTTCCTAATTGTTGGAACAATAAATTTACAACAGTTTTGTTGAGTGACCATTCTGTCATTCGAACTTTTTTCCCCCGGGAAAGTGCATCTGCAAGAAAATTCTTCTTCCCTGGAATGTGAACAGCTCGTATTGTAATTTTGTTCTCCATGCCCCACTGGAACAACTCCCAAGTTAGATAACACAGTTCTGGTGAGTGTGTCCCCCCTTGTTTGTTGATATAGCTTATCACTGTTGTGTTGTCTGACCGTATAAGGATCACTTTTCCCTTTATCAAAAACAGAGCTTCTTGAAGAGCCAACTGAACTGCCTTTAGCTCCAGCCAATTTATATGCTTCTGTTGATATTGCTGCGGCCAGACCCCTGACGTCTCCCAGTTCTCCAGGTGTGCTCCCCAACCCTGTTCTGAGGCATCTGTTATCAATGTCAGTTGAATTGGCGGATCCTGTAAAGGCATTCCTTTGAAAAAGTTTTCCCGATTCATCCACCACTGAAGGTGCTGAATTAGGATTGGCCGGATCACTATCACATGAGTAAGAGGGTGAATCTTTGGTCTCCACATTGCCAACAGGTATAACTGTATGGGACGCATGTGTAACCTTCCCATCGGAACCAAATAAATGCATGAAGCCATCAGTCCTAACAATTTGAGGATAACTACTGCTTGAGTGTGTTGACTTATTGATAAAGTCTGCACTATGTCTGAAATACTCTGAAACCTGGCCTTTGTTGGTGTCGCAATGCCCTCTACCAGATTGAAATGTGCTCCCAGGTACTCTATATGTTGGGATGGCACTAGAGACGACTTTTCCCAATTCACTAATAATCCCAGCTCCTGAACTAGATGTAATACATAGTCTCTCTGTTGAAGAAGAGTTCTCTTGTCTGGATTGATCATCAACCAATCGTCTAGGTACATGAATATTTGGATTATCATTTTTCTCAAGTGTGCCGCTAGAACTGCCATTATCTTTGTGAAGACCCTTGGAGCAGAACGAAGTCCAAATGGCATTGCTCGAAACTGGTAACTCTGGCCTAGAAATCTGAATCTTAGAAATTTCTGGAAATCTGTGTGTATTGGAATGTGGAAATAGGCATCGGTCAAATCTAGTGAGATTGCAAAGTCCCCTTTTTTCATTGCTTTCATTATAGAACACAAAGTTTCCATTTTGAAATGTCGCGGCACTATTAACTGATTTAGAGGTTTTAGATTTAGAATTGTCCGAAGCCCTCCTTGTTTCTTTGGCACCACAAAAATGGTGCTGTAAAACCCTTCGTTTTCTTGCCCTGCAGGCACAGGTTCTATAACATTTTTTCCTGACAACATGTTTATTTCTGCTAAAATAACTGATTCGTGAATACCATATCTTGGTACACATGTTTCCTTGATAATTACATTGGGTTGAATCATTAATTCCAATTTTAACCCTTCCCTTAGGGTTTCTATTACCCACTGATCCTGCGTGATTACGGTCCACTTCCTGTGGAATTCTAGCAAACGTGCCCCTACCTGGGGAAACATATTTACAGACTGGCTGTTTACGAGATTTACTTCCTTGGAGTTGGAAACCCTTTCTGGTTCCCAAAGGTTCGCCTGGAAAAGAATTTTTCCTGTTCCCTTGTCCTGAACGAAAATTGTCCTTGCTGTGATCAGAACTTAAGGCATTAGTCTCATTAGACTTGGGGACTTTTGCAGAATGAGCAGAGGTCTCATTTACATCTGCTTTCCTCTTCCTGCTCAACTCGGTAGAGTTCCTATTTTCTCTACTCTTGTAGTTCTTATTATAACCCTTTGATGCGTTGTAAACATTTTGGGTTTCTCTAGCATCTCGTAGATTCTCTGCAGAAGTATGGAGAGAATCAAAGTACTGTCCATTAAACAACTGGTTGCCAAAAATGGGTAGTTTTAGCAATTTCTTCTCCGTTGCCTTGCTTATAAAATCTACATTTTTAAGAAAAACTTTTCTTCTACTCAAGACTGAATTTGCCATCACTCTTGCTGTTAAATCAGCCATGCTTCTGAAACAGTTGATGAGGGCTTTACGTCCTTCCACTCGATCATCCTCACATTCAGCCTCATCTAAGAAAGCTGCTATCATAGTGCCATATGAAATGGCTCTGAATAAGGCTCTTGCTGAATTGTCAATTCGCCGAAAGTCATTATCTAACTCCTTATGAAAAGGAGAAAGATTCACTTTTGATTTTCCAAAACTACCCTTCTGGCCTACTACTAATCCCTCCTCAATGTTGTCATCCAACTTTGGAGGATTACAAAAGGCGTCAAAGTCATCCTTTTTAACCATAAATGCTTTATCATCTCTGCCACGTACTGACCTATTTTTCAAATGCCCCGAAGTATCTTCTTCAGACCTGTTTACCCATATCGTCGTCTCTCAGTATTTTGGATCAGATTTCTCCGTGAGATTCGGTAACTTCCCATCGATTTTACATATATTAAAAGAGAAAAAAACCAGCTTTTCTAATTACAAAAACTTGGTTTAACAACATGGTCTTTGTCATATTATAATACCACAGCGTTTTAGCAACCCTACATCACTTAAACACTTAAAATCTTTTATCTTTTTTAGCGCTTCAAAACAGACCATAACGAAAACTAACTGCTTAATTCCAAAACGAACATATTTCAAATTTCCGTATTTTCATAATAGGAAAACGTGAGACGTATTTTAAACTAAAAATCCGTACAAAGTACGACGAAATCGTGAGAGTAAACAGGTCTGCTTCTTTCTCAACCATCTTAATCATATCAATGAGTGTTCCTTCAATAGGCATTTTAAGGAGAGACTTTTTCTTGTCACTCTTGTCTCCCTTCAATCGCGAAGAAATAAATGATTTTCTTTCATTTTCTAATGGATCCTCAGCTTCAAGATCAATATTGAGCACTTTTGCCATCTTTGAAACAAAACCGTTCCACTGTAGCGGATCAGAAGAATCTGGTGCACCAAAAGGCACCTCTACGGCCGCATCTGAATTGGTACACAAACCACCAAATGATGCATTAGAATCTATATCCTCAAAATCATTATCTCGTGCATTAACAGACAACACATCTGCAACACTGGACTCAAAGGCTGACATTTGTTCATCATAAGCCTTAAACTTGTCAAAATGAGGTCTGCTTATGGTTGCCGTTTTGGAATTGGTGGTCTCATTTCCTCTGGTCAACCTTGCCTCGTTTGCTGCAAATGCCGATATGTTATGTTGATCATTAAAATTTTCATCAACATTCTTTTGTTTAAGTAACAATTCGACCTGCTGTCTTACTTGTTCTTGAATAATTGCGGATAAATCCACGACGTCGGGTCTGTTACGTTCGGCATTCAGTAAGGCATTGTCGTTTGACTCCTGGACTGCCGCCTCCACAGACGGACTTACGTCCTGCACTGCCATGCCGTCTCCACAGACGGACTGAGGCACCTTACTGTTCATTTTAATTGTTTTCTGTACACTTTCTCGATCATCTTCGTTATTTTATCCCGCCGTTCCTTTGACCAGGTTTTACAAGTGTCACATGGAAAGGCCTCGTTACAGAGACGATGTTTATAACAAAAAACGTGATCATCTAGAATGTTCATCTTACCCGAACATTTAGAACAGTCTTTAAACTCTTTCTCCATAATTACAACGGGATAAACGCTTCCAAAAACGCCAATATAAACTTTATTTTGCATTGTATGAGGAAAACCGCATGTCCAATATGGCGTCGAGAGAAAACTGAAGAGTTATAGTTAAGGGGGATAACTGGAGGTGATACCGTAGTTGCTCTAAAAAAATATATCGACGCATTGTATGGGGAACTAGAGGGAAATTGCAAATAGTTAAGGAGGCAGGTAAGTGGAAATATTGAAATGAACTGTAATTTATGAGAAATTTTTAGATTACTCGTCCTGCTGGGCGTCAATACATATAAATTCGTGCATCTCGGGCGGTCAGGAGCACGGTTATTTCAAACACTGTTGAGAAACATGTCAACTGTCAATTATGGTAATTTAAGTGATAATACCAATATTACCTATTTGTATTTTATAAACTTAACAATAGGTAAATAACAAGTGGATTTAAATTTCCCATGTCAGACTGATTTACAAGAAGTCATGACTATATTAAAACAATTTTATCAATAAATAACTTGCTTTCAGTGCATTAATTATATTTTATTTCCTGAGTTTTACCATTAAAAATGGAACCCCTGAATTGTTGTTCTTCGAGAGCAAAACTAGAAGAATAAATCTATGCGCAATTCTAAAATTAAACTAAATTTATAAAGTTTCAATTCTGATATTGACTTAACGGACAGAAGTATCGTTCTTTATCCCACTTACCTTTTATGAAACCGATTCACAGGTAATAAAATATTTAGTCAATTAGTGGACTAAAACTGAAAGACTGAAAGTAAACATTAAGTAGTGTTTTTCCTAACTGGAAGTTGAATGTTCAAACTAAACTACAAAACCAAATCCGGAAAAAAATCACTTGTCAGATCGCTCAGCAAATGCCCGGATAATTGCGGGGTATAGAAAAATCGTGTTAAAATATTAGTTATTAAATCAATCTAGTACGTGCAAACGACCCTAGTTTTAATATATCGATCATATCTATCCGCATCGACATGTAACGTTAATTTTAGAGTTACCCCCAGTCCCGATTTTAATATTGAATATTAGGCTTGGCCACGACCCCCCCCCCCCTCACATTTAACTATGTATTTTAAATACATTTTTATCTAACTAGACCCTCTATTTATAACTAAGACCCCATCTTACAAGCTTTACAGAATGTCCACGCCCCCCCCCCCCAGGAAATCCATTAACATTGGGGACAATTGGCTAACTATACCTAATCCTATATTAAAAGCTGAAAATATCACTTTTAAAAATGCCTTCTCCAAATCAGTTAATAATTTCAATGACTGCTTCAAATTAATAATACACAATAACAAGCTGGAAAATTTTTACCGACCCAAGATGATGCTGGAATATTGAAAAAGGAAGTTGCAACCAAAGCGCCCTCAGGTGTTTTTATTAAAAGGGGGAATGATCAACTAAAATATTTTACAAGAACGATAATCACTAGGAATAAGTACTGAGATTTAGGTAAAGCATTTAAATATGCACTTCCTTCGATAAAAGCAGCTAATTCAGAGTGAATTAGCTTTGAATAGTATTTTCTCTTTTGAAGTAATTAACAGTGATTATTAAATTTCTATTCACTGATACTGTGATAACATTGTCTTTGAACATTTTTCCCGGGGGTAAATACCACGCACCATACATTGCAAATTAAATTAGCTCAATATTAACTCCTTTATTCAATATATTTTTCTCAATGTCCAATAAAAAAAATGCACTTGTGTAGGGAGGGTCCTTAATCGAAAGCATTCTAGATATTTACATTTCCAATCTATGCAAACTGGAAAAGGTTCATGTTTTCATAAACTACGATGGGATGAGTAAGAATATTTCCACTGTGATATGATTGAAGTAAAAAAATGGCAACTTTTTCTCAATAATGATCTTTGTTTGACAAAAATAGGTGGCAAGTCACCAGAAAAACAATGGAAGATGCGAGTTAAATTTTTGAGAATTCATGAGGTACATGAACTACAAGCTTCACGCCTGCATATTTATCATGAAGCACTAACACTTCATTAACACTCCCGTTTGATCCCCGTGGGGATCCGGGTTAGAATAGGTCCTCAGTACCCCCTTGCTTGTCGTAAAAGGCGACTAAATGGGGCGGTCCTTCGGATGAGACCGTATAAACCGAGGCCCCGTGTCACAGCACAGCAGGTGTGGCACGATAAAGATCCCTCCCTGCTCAATGGCCCTGAGTGCCGAGCATAGGCCCAAATTTGCAGCCCTTCACCGGCAATGGTGACGTCTCCATATCAGTGAAATATTCTGGAGAGGGACGTTAAACAGTATACAATCAATCAATCAATTACTCCCGTTTGAATACATAAACATTATTAAAATGTTAAAAGATATTAAAAAAATATAGATAACGTTTAATTAAACAATAAAATGCTTTCTTTGTTTGTTGTTACTGGAATGAACGGAAGCAGCTGTTGCAGAAAAAATACATAACCCGCGTAAGCGGGTTATGTAAATTTTTTCTGCAATAGCTGCGACCGTTCATTCCAGTAATAACAAAGAAAGAAAGACATTTTATTGTTTATATTTATATCTGTTTAAATTATCATTTTAAGTAGGATTAAAAATATTAATTATTGTGTTAATGATGCGAACGTCTTTGTACGTTTCATTGATGGAACGGCCACTGATCAAGAAATCTGTACAGGTGATATGCCTAATGTAGTTCATGCAGTGATGAACGTAATGGGTTTTCTTAAGAAATAAAGAAGAAAATATTCAGTGGATGTAAATATTTTATGATGCAAATGTAGCCATGTACCTATACTTCCGTAGCCATCGTGTTCTTTCTGTATTGCATACTTTGAGCAGATTCTAATATGCTAATGTACGTCAGGAGTTTTAAGTTTATTTGTTCTAATCACATGATTCCATAGGATAGTGCTTCATGTAAGACCTAACATTGGCTCTAGGTTAATTATATTGAATAAAATAAAATAATTCTTTAGTGTATAGAGAGCCATAGCGCATTTGATAGTTACTTTCGCTTACTTTAGTAGTGATTTTATTAATACGTTGTTTAACCAAAATTTTATCATACAATGTTAGTTTATACATGCCTTAAAGCAAATCACACAAAAATAATATTTAAATATTAATAGTTCCCTCATATGATAGATATAAAAACCGTTCAGTTTATATGGAGAATATAGTAAATACTGAGGTATCCCCCTAAACATTAACAAACTGTACCCAAAGACCAACCTTAACCAGAGAAACAACCTCTGAATATTTTTATTTGGATATTAACTGCATTTCATTGCATTATGTGCTCTTAAATACTGAAACTGATGAACAATTCGGTTCATGTGAACCTGAAGCACATTTGCAGCTCTGTTCTGCAGCATGTTAAATAATAAAGAGGGTGTGTGTGTATAAAGCATATATTAATGCCAAATGAGATTACAGATTTTACAATATCAGAATGCAGCAGAAGGTGGGGCCCAAAAACATCCCACAAGAGGGACAATGAACGTACAGAGAAGGGTCCCTCGCCCCACCCAGAAATGTGCTTCAATTACTTAATGTATACAGCTTGATAACGATGTAAATACTAACAAAACTATTCACAACATAGATCAATGGAATTCTAAGGATGGATAATAAAAATACTAACTAAAATAAAATAAATACATAATCGAAAGTCATTAACGTACGTACCAGGAATAGAATTATTGCATATCTTGACAAAAACATGTAAATAATTCAAAGAGATATAAACTATATACAATCCTCGATATGCTACCCAACAACGAATATATTCAGTGCCGCCTAAGACAGTCACCGAATACTTCGTGTACATGTATGTAAGTGTAGTATAAAGTGAAGACAGATAAATTCATACACAACTAGAAAGTCATTAACGTACGTACCAGGAATAGAATTATTGCATATCTTGACAAAAGCATTTAAATAATTCAAAATGATACGAAATATTAATACAATCCTCGATATGATACCCGACAACGAATATATTCAGTGCCGCCTCAGACAGTCACCGAATACTTCGTGTACCTGTATGCAAGTGTATATTAGTATAAAGTGAAGGCAGATAAATTCATACACAACTCGAGAAAGTCATTTACGTACGTACCAGGAATAGAATAGTTGCATATCTTGACAAAAGCATTTAAATAATTCAAAATGATATGAAATATTAATACAATTCTCGATATGATACTCAACAACGAATGTATTCAGTGCCGCCTCAGACAGTCACCGAATACTTCGTGTATCTGTATGTAAGTGTAGTATAAAGTGAAGGTAGATAAACTATGCAATGTTAAGCTTTCTCATGCATTATTATGATATTTAAAGCATGAAATTGACGCTTTTATGAGGTTATAGTATTAACAATTAAATTTAAAAAAAGATGCAGAAAAATAGAGGATACCGCCTCAGACAGAATCCTCTATCTAGGTATTTAATACATTCAAATAATACAGAATAAGGGATACTTTCTCAACCATTTTTCCTTTACAATCGGACTTTCTACCACCCTAAATGAAAACATATATGTGCTAATAGGCGGGAAAATAGGGACCTTAATGTTCTCTGGAATGACACCAGTTGCAACCATCCCATGTCTCATTTTGTGAGTCTTAAAAACACTAAAAAATGTGCCAGGGTTTTGCTGTAGCAAAAACGGGTCCTTTGCAGCTAATTTCGCCTACTGCAATTGGGTTGGGATTTTATTTCTAGATAGAATTTTATTTTACCTAAATTGTATTGAAAGTTGATTCATTGTAAGACTCCTTTAAACTCCCTTGTTGTCGAGCCTGAAAAGGTATATTTCATCAAAGCAGCAATTATGGGTTTGAGTCTGAATGAACCGCGATTTCCCTTCCTCTCAGCAAAGATAAATTACAACAAGTAGAGCTTTTTAAAAAAGCTTACCGTCTTTAGCAACAATCTTAAACAGTAAACTGATATACCTATCAGGCCTTATCATTTTTTTCTTGATTTTGAATTTCTAAATTAGCTTTTTACTGGCATTTGCCCTACCGCGGTTGTCGCTCGGTCATCTCCGTAAACTTTGACTGGCCGAGAGTTTTCGGTTCACCTCGGCTGATTCCGTTACCTTCCTCAAACAAGAAAGGGAAAAAGAATAATAACAAATTGTAAACTCTGCAAGCAATAAAAATAATATTTTACTTACAATGAAATTAGAGACCTTTTTGATTATTGCTATTAAAAAAAATAGCATGTTATTTAGAATTTATTGCTGCTGATTTTGTTCTTCGTTTTGTCATTTTTTTAAGATTGAAAATCTTGCAAAAATTGTTAAGTCGTACGAAAATTAGATCATCAGAAAGTTATCCCCCTTGCCTTGAACAGCATTTCAACCAATGAAATAATTGAAAATTTTCACATCCTGCAATTTCTACCAATCGCAAAAGAGAGGAAGTGCATAGTCCGAAGACTGTAAAAAACTTCAACTATATAATACCGTCTTCCAAGGAAGACGGGAAAAAGGAACAAACCCTGTAGCAACATGTCCGTTACTAAGAATTGGCTATCTATGGTATTGTCACTATTTTTTTTTTTTAATTTCGAATATTAAAAGTAATAGGCTGCACGCATCAACTGACCTAGCAAACTTTTTTGCTCCACTTGACATTTTACTGATTAACAAACGATTCAAGAAATCGGGGGTGTTTCGCATTTAAAAATAGTATATCCATGCTGCCAAGTGATATAGAGCTAGCTGATTTTCCTAAACTGAATAGGTACAGGTAAGACATAAGACATATAAACCTGTCCCAAGGAGACCACTTTAATGCACTTGGTCTATTGATCACCCTGAATGAAACCCTTAAAACAATTTAGAGCATGCCTGTACACTTACTTTGCAATAAGAGCTAAAGCGGAATCTAAAAAAAAAAAATACAGGCTGTGTTTTGAGAGTTGAAAAATATAGATTTGTAATCTTAAATATCCACAAGCACTCTTTACCCAAAATATTGTAAAGAACCAACAATAATCTTCTAAAAAAATGAATTTTCTGGTGTTTGTTAAGTTTACAATATGCAATAAACAGCTGTATTATCAGACTGGAATATGACAAATGAATTCTTTAAATAAGTCCCATAATTCAACAGCCAAAACAATTGGGAATAATTCATGAGGGTAATATTGCATTCTTTTTTTTTCTTTTTTGCAAGATCCATAGAATTTTCTATATTCTTTTTTTTTTAACAAACAATAACCATTACCCAAGAATCAGCTGTGGAGATGCATGTGTTTTGATGTAACCTTTATACATGGTATATGTTCAAATAACCACCGTATTAAGATACAAACTGTTTGTTTAAATTTCTTTGCAAATGTAGCTTTATTTTTCTCCAATTTCTCAGGTAGCAACATATTGGATTTTCCATTACCACTTGTCAAATTCAATTTAAGAAATACTAGCTTTGTAGATGCCCATGAAGTCTTTTTATCCAACACAAGTAATTCAGAGAAAATGTCCATTGACTTTACCAATCCATTATAAGACCACAGAGAGATCTGCAAAAGTTAGCAAAAGAATTAGACAACCCAAGTGAAAACCTTATCATATAATATGAGACTTTCCCAGTGAAAGCCCAGTAGTTCATGATCCTCTTTGTGACTGGGTATACACACCAAGCTGAGATACTCAGATGGTATGAAAGATCTTGCACCCTGATGTTGTAAATCAAATCCATGCTTAATTCTGAAACCGAATGTCATTAATAATGACATAATTGCTTAGGAATAAATATTTAAGGACATTTGGAATATTAGGGGTAAAAAAAAAAAAAAAAAAAAAAAAAAAACATAACTACATTACTTAAGGAATAATGTCAATTATTTTGGCTTTGCAAATTGTTCCCACACTCTAAACAAATGCATTGGAATTTGCAGTTTTCAAGCTTGCATAGCCCTTCCCTATTATATGGCTAGCAAATTTCTATGGAGATTTGCTTCTCTCTTTTTTTTTTTTGAAAGCCTTAGTCTAAACCTTGATCAGAAGGGGGAGATGGAATGACCTGTAGTTTCCTCTCTAGATCCCTGTGTTTAAATGCCTGAAGCACAAATTACACACTAACTATTTCCGAAGACATACCCTTAAACTTGTCTATATATCCTAATTTTTTTATCAACAGTTTGTCAAGGTTTACTTCTAGATGATGCCAAATCATGACTTGTCTCTGCATGATTTACACAAAACTGTGTTTCATTTGGGAATTTTCTAGTATAGACAGAAATTAAAGGCAAAGATTGCTGTTTTCCACTGAAATATAGTATTGATTGTTTGATCTGTATTTCTGGGTGCTACTGAAATGTTAGAGTTAAAATCAATGTGTACCCATTATTTTGGTGGTAGGCACAAGACTGACAAAAGGTGGTGCTCCAAGGCCAATATATTGCTCTTCCTAAGTCTTTTGTTAAAGCATTTATGGAATCAGTGCTAAAATAAAAATTGATCCTTGAAGAAGGAGTATCAACTAGTACCATTTTAGTCCCAGGTTTTTGTTTGTATGTTTGTTTGTCTTTTTTTTTTTTTAATAAACCCTGCCAATTTCTTTGTGTTAAATCATAAACAAGTCCACCGTAATGAAATTTACAATTGAAAATGCAATGTTGGTTAATGATTAGAAGCTTTAATTCAATATAGTTATTATCATTGTGTATGTACCTATAGCTATATATCCACACTCTTAAACAGAGAGGTACTTCCTATTACAACTATACAAGTCACTATGTTCTAACCTAACCATCCATCAAGGATTAATAAATGTACAAAACAATCAGTGGACAGCAAATTATTGTACTCGTACACAAGCAATATATCTGCCTAACCTGACAGGGCTAAGCTAGCTATGTATATCAAACCATACAGGATATGTCAAATGAATTGCCTAAACATACAGAACAAAACTAGGCTATCCCAACCTATAAGATATAGTTATAAGCATATCCAACCATAAGGGATATGTCAAACAAATTGTCTAACTACCACAAGACAAACCTGGTTATCCACATAAGGCAAACATACACCTGAGGATATGTAGAACATAAGCATGTCCAACCAAGCAGGACATGTCAAGCAGAGTGTCAAACCATATAGGACAAATCTGGTTATCTTACAATACACGATAAAGATATTTGTAAACATATTTAAAATCATACTAGATATGTCAAATAAAGTGTTCAACCATACTGAACAACTTCTTTATCCAACCATTCATGATCAATAAATATTAAATAAATATTAACATAACCAACCCTACAGGATATGTCAAATAATTGTCCAACCATACAGTATTAATCCTTGATATATAATTATATATACATACGTTCTCTATACAAGCATATCCAAACATACAGGATATGTCAAATAAATTATCCAACCATACAGGATAAACTCATTTACCAAAGCATAAAGGATATAAAAATTCTGTATCTAAATCTATTCATCCATATAGGTTATGCCAAATAAATCGTCCAACCCATGTAAAACAAAACTTGGTTACCCAATCACATGATTAACATATTTATTTAAGGGTCATTTTCAAAAAAAGTCTATTTTTTGAATGACATATTTTTGAAAAATGAAAGTGGTTTTACTATGATTTTTTCAACTTTATTTGAATGATATAGTAATAAACTCCTAAAATCCACTGCATTGCATAAAAGAAAATATTTCTTTTAAAAAATATTGACATTTTATCTTAGTCATTTAAATTTTAATGTCCTTCCTGTTACTTTCATAAAAAGAGCTGTAAAACTCTATTTCAAAATTTTTATCAAATAATCTTTTGTATATCGTCAAAAAATGAAAAAAATATCATTGAATGCCAAGATGTTTGACATTCATTTAATATATGAGCGTTTAAAAGCATGTCAAACTACCATATACCAAACAGAAGCAAAATCTATGGATTTTTCTTCATGAAAAGCCTTATTGCTGAATATGTATATGCTATAGTTGAAAAAAACATTCTTGTACATTATTTTTGTGATTATAATAAACATTTACAGAAAGTTATTTAAATAGGTGCTCTGCCAAAGCAATTTAAACTAGGAAAATATACTGGTAACAGTAAGGACTCGGGTAACAGGAAGGACAAAACAGTAACAGGATGGACAAAACAGTGTAAAGGATGGACAATGAAATCTACATTTTAAAGAAAAATTGACTTTTTTTTAAACTTTATTGGTTAGGAAAAGAGAAATAAATGTAGAATAAAAACATGATTTTGTCAAATCTGGCAAATTCGAGACAATAAAAGACATTTATGTCCATCCTGTTACGAAATTTAATTGTAAAGTGCTATTAAAATATTTATCACTTCAATTTTTGTTTATTAAAGGTACTCTATGCTGTTGCAAAACTAAGAATTTTTCATAATTTTAAGAACAACAAATGATAAAACTTAAATCAGTATATAAATACCAGGATAATTTGTCCCTCCTGTTACAATTTCTGTCCATTCTGTTACAAGAGTGCATGTTTAAGTAGTAATGGCACTATTTGAAGCACTAACATACTTCAATATGATTTACGAAGTTTTTTAACATGTGTTATTAAACTTATATTACTTAGAAAAATAAAAGTAATTGTTTTTATTGTTAAAACTCATGATATGAAGTCCAGTTTTCCTTACTGTTACCATATTAATGGTAACAGGAATGACAGTAACAGGATGGACGTATTTCATATAAATCACCAATTAGTTAGTATAACGTACTCTTTTTGCATCATCGAGACAGTGAAACAATTTCTTTGTAGCTTAGTTAATCTAATTGTTTTAGCAGAATAAACAATTTAAACAGTACTTGCATATTAAGAAGGTAACAGATAGGACATAGTTTCATTATACTCTACCAATAAGACAAACGTATCGACCTTTGAACCCTTTCTTTACTCACTTTCAAATCATGGCGCTCAAAAACTTGAGACAATAGAAAATGATGATATATTGTGGATCATGAAAACAGTTCCTAGGAAAGTGAGATAACTTTTATTTTAACATTTTCTTTTGGGTAACAGGAATGACATAAACTGGAGGGACATGTCACTTCCTGAACATTAAATGCACAATACTAGTATTTAGTGGGCGGCATAAGTAAAACAATCATATTAAATTAATCTGTAAATAAATTCAATTAACATGAGGTGCAAAATGTGTACATATCTTCACATGGTAATATTTTCCCTATCATTTAAATAAGCATGTTATAAAATTTTTGTTAATGTGACATGGTTTTACAGTTAAATTTTACTCAGAATGCATATAATATTTTTTATAAAACACCTGGGAGATGATCATAAAATAACTTATAAGCTGTATGACCATGTATATTAACCAACGGGAAAAAAACTTTCACTCTAAAAAATGTTTTTCCTATTTTTCTGATCAAAAGACAAAAAAGTAGACATTTTTTGAAAATGACCCATATAATTATAAATACCCTTATATGAGCATATTCAACCATATAGGATATCTCAAATTAATTGTCCAACTATACAGGACAAACAGGTTACCAAACTGTACCAGATATGTATATGTATATATATTTACCATATTCAAGCATGTCCAACCATAAAGGATATGGCAAATAATTGTCCAACCATATAGGACAAATTGGTAACCAACCATACAGGATATATATTGCTGTACAAGCATATCCAACCATATAGGATAGCTAAAAATAGTGTGTCCAACCATATAGGACATCTTGGTTACCTAACCATACAGGATATATATATACTGTATACACACATATCCAACCATACAGGATATGTCAAATTAATTACAACCATACAGGATAGAAATATACTGCGTCCAACCATATAGGACAATATGGTAACCAAGCCATTCAATATATATATACACTGTATACAAGCATATCCAAACATATAGGATAGCTAAAATTAATTGTCCAACCATATAGGACAAATTGGTTACAAAACCATACAGAAATATTTATACATATACATACCGTGCACAAGCATATCCAACCATATAGGATATATATAGCAAAAAATTGTTCAACTATATATGGACTACCTTGGTAACCAAACCATACAGGATATATATATACTGTATACAAGCATATAAAACCATAGAGGATTTCTTAAATTAATTAACCAACCTCTTTTTTTTCTATATTATTATTATTATTATGAGTCTGATGTGGCTAATAAATCACTATTGGCATTTCCAAGTTCCAAAAAAAAAACCAAGCAAAGCATAAATATACAATATGAATACCTTAATATCCTTTATCTGTGTAATTATGCAACCAACCCAATGGCAAATAATGAAATCAAAATAAGCGACTGACTGTAATAGCTACATGATGAACAACAAAGGCAATTTACTCTAGCTACATGCATTTGCAGTGCTAAATTCTTATCGTATACTGACAATCCACAGGCCTTAGTTCTTTAATGAAACCAAAAACATTATATGCACTTGTAACCTACCCAAACTTGACCATATTACACTAAATTGTTATAAATATAAGTACTGAAGTTATACAATCTGCCTACAAGCTTTAAAGTGCTGAAACAACCGACATCCTGTTACTATTCTAATAGTTTGTGTAACCATGTGCTCCTTTTTGGTGCACACCATTTTAACAGTTTACTTTATTTTCATTTTCTGATGACCAAAGTCTTTAGTAATGAAAAAAAAAATCTTAAAACCTAACCATGATAACCAAATTCTCTGCCTGATTTAGCATTAAAAAGCCTGTTAACACCAACAACACCTTAAAATTGCACGATTCATATTCTATTAAGAACCTGTCAGGTTTACTTGGTGGTTTACTATGAAGAATTTGGTATGTTGACATTACACTGTGCACCAAATGACCCCGAATTTTTCTCAGCGAGTAAAACATTCTCAACCCAGTCGTATAACTTAATATCTAGACTACACAAATCATTAGAACCTTATTGTATATACATACTAAATCGGGTTTAATTTTATCAACTTCTGCGAGCCTACCATATCAATGTAATGCAACCCGAATATCCTCTATACAGAACCTTCTCGTTGAGATATTCAGATAGAAATTGATATTTCACTGTTCTACACAAATCTGCAAACGAACAATAAATCAATATCTTTGAATCAAAACCCTACTCTGCATGAGTGACACAATATAAATACTCACACCTAAGTAAAATTTGTAAACCACATTTTGGAGCCGAAATGTTATTCTGATAAGGATAAGGCTAATAGCCGTTACTAGAGGACGCTTAAGTATAAAACCCGGAAAAACCCTTCGGGACCCAGGAATTCAAACAAATTGGTAATTAATAAAAATATGCAATTAATTACGTATTTAGATCACATAAATTCCTTTATATACATAAATACACTTTAGATAATTTTGGTTAAATGTGGTCTTCATATTGAAAATGTTGAAAATGTATTTAATTTTTCTACTTAAATTTTTTTAAGATTCAAGTTTGTCTTAAATTCATCCATAGGGTCACTATGACTTCGTGGCGTAGAGGTATGATTGCTGAATTGTAGACATATTGATCGTGAGTTCGAGTCTCACAGTGCGTGATTCTTATCTATGCATTTTTTTTTCTCTCTGTGCGTTTTTTTTTAAGTTCTCTTTTATTATTTTATTTTATAAAGCATGTATAAATAATATAAGAGATGTATAATACAACAGTGCACCTTGGAAAAAACAGTCCTAAACTCTTTTAATGACCCTTTAATGACCCATAGCCATAACTGCTGGCTTGTTTTATTTTCAAAATTTTCTAAAAATCTTTTTTCAATTCAATTCAATTTATTCACTCAAAACCATGTAAATGGTACATGAGGTACAAAACATATAAAACATATTTTTAAAATAAGAGTATTGAACAAGTAAAATGATTGTCATGTAACAAACTTGCAACAATGAAAATATAACACTGGTCCACAAATGATTATATGCATGTAGTTTGATCTTGAATTGAAAAGGTACATGTATCTATAAATAGAAACAGATGATTTCCTTCTAGTAAGTAAGTAAGTAAGTTAATATTTTATTATAGTGACATGTGTATAATATAAACAAGTAAATACAATATAAACGTATATACATCACACCCGGCCCATTGGACCTATATGTCATTTGAATATATGTACAGTATTACTTAATCCTTTAAAGATAGCGCGCATGATGGACATTATGTTAATTTGATTGATATATACACATGTATTTTTGTCTTAGTGAAAAACATAAATTTAAAAACTTGGCTGTTTGTCTCTGATAATTTTTCATTAAAATGTTTAAATTTTCAAATGGAGCTATATTTCTATTTAAATTAACATTATGAAAAAAAGTTTCTCTAATATTTTCGTAGGTTTTACAATGAAATAAGAAATGTTTTTCGTCCTCTACTGATTCGTCATTGCATAGAACACAGTAACGTTCTTGTGGCGGTTCGTTTCTAAATCGGCCTGTTTCTATTCGTAACGGAAGGATACCGACTCTAAACTGAGCCATTGTGGAGCGTTCTTGTTTTTTCATGTCCATGGTTATGTAAGGTTCCATTTCAAAATTATTTTTAAAGGTCACAAATGTTCTCAATTTGGGTAACGACGATATTTTCAATTTCCATTCTTCTTCGCAAAGCGCAAACAATCCACATTTGGCTTGATTTAAATCACATATTTGGAGGTAATCAAAATTGGTTTGCATATTTAATTTGTATAGGATTTCTTTCATTTGTGAACACCAGGTTCCACTATTTTGATAATTCCATAAGAAAACCTTTTTGGTGAGTCTGTCATCGTCCATTTCGATTAATCGGTTCCATCTTCTAATCATGTTGATCCAGCGCCTGTATGTCGGTGTTATCCATCCAACTTCACTGTTTAATGCGTATCTATGTAGTCCTAAAAAATATCGAATAGCACGATTTTGTACAACTTCTAAAGAGTACTTAAAGAAAGTCCTTTTAAATACTTGAGTCGGCCGTGTCGTCAGTAAGGCAGCTATGGCTCTTTTTAAATTTTTTATTAATCGTAAGAGAACATGGATGCGACATCGAAAGTTACACTTTACAAATATTCTGAATAAATAGTCCATCTTTAACTCCAGCAACATCTATTAGAGAAATTACGGTTATTCAGTACTTTAAAATTCGAATTAAGATTGTTTCCATAGTTGGCCTCTTTAGATATTATCATTACAATATAAGAAAAATATTCATGAGCAGAATTTTTTTTTCAATAAATACACCTTCAAAATTGTTCAGTTTTTGTGATTTTTGAAATTTATAACTAAAACGTTGATTTATTCCCAGTATATCAAAATCTTATCATATTGTTGCATCTTCGATATCTTAAAATGAATTAATTTAAGGCCCATTTATCATATTTTTCCTGTATTTTGACAATTGATGAAACACTAAAACATTTTCATTATTGTTAAAAAAATAACATATAAATACTAGACTAAGTATGTGAATATTGTTATAGTATTTGCATACATATTGTATTGTAGAAATCAAAACATTTATTATTTTGTATATTTGATGACCTTCACATTTCCACTCTTGTACTCCCCCACCCACAGTCGTCCCAGTGTATCCAGACTCAAAGCTCCACCAAAATCCAGACGACGAAGAAACTGACCGTCTTGATCAATGATATGAGTACATGAATTCCCGTTATCGTTTACTATTATACGACCCGCCAAGTCTGTGACAATACTGGTAGGAGAAAACTGCTTCCTCATCGTTTGATGTCCTTTGTATCGGAATCGGAGTCTTCCTGCCTTGTTCACTACAACGACTATCTTACCATTGACGTCAGAGGCACAGATATCCCCGTTGTTGTTTTCTGTCACAAACAGCATATTTTCTCCTCTTTTATATAGTGGTTTACCTCGGTCATCCTTCTCTATCTCCTGCTTTATTGTTTGACCTTCATAACGGACAATTTTATAATGTTCTTCATCATGTGTACAAATAGTGACCAGTACGTCACCTGATTGTGTAAAACACAGTCCTACTGGTTCCCATCCCTGTGGTGCTGTGAGCTGTGCTGTTGTCTGGTGCACATCATTAATTACCATGTGTGCTGCATCAGTGTACAGCAGATGTCCTTCTTTTGAAACTGAAATATCACTAGGTTGATTTAGACAAGTAGAGGTAACGGTCTCCTGTACAGAACCTTGTATGTTAAATCGAGTAATGGATTTGATATTCTCCCCAGATACCCACATCTCCTCTGTATTTAGACATGCTATCCTCATTAACCGTGTAATTCCAGTTTGGAAGGCTGCAATTTCTACGGCTTTGTCTAGAAGGTCATTGGATACATCTGATCTGTAGATCGTTTCTGTTTGTATTTTGGGTTCTACTAATTTTCCAAAATCTTGGTAAAGTTTATCTTTATCTATGTCTTTGGAAACGAAATCCGGTAGTTCTACATCTATTCGTAAGGGGATCTTTAGATACTTCTGAATATTGCTTTTATATTTTGTGATGTGACTAACGTCCATGGACTGAGAAATCTTCCTGTTCTGCAGAGCAATTTCATTTAGGTTTTCAAGTGCATTTTTGATTTCCTTCTGGTATTCTTTCAGTTTCTCAATGCCGTTTCCTCTTATTTCTGCAATATCTTTCTTGTTTTTTGCCACGATTTCTTCAATTAATCGTTGCCATTTTTGCCCATGATCTGTGACTGATCGTTCTAATTCGTCACATTTAGCATTTAAAGCAGCTAATTTGGATTCTATTTCTATATCTGCTTTTTCAAATTTTGGAATGATGTCTTTTAAACAAGAAGTGTCTTTCTCCACACACTTTTTCTTTTCTTCAACAATGTCTTTAATTTCTATAATTCTATGGCCATTATGGGCTCCGCTGAGACATTTAATGCAAACTTCTTCATCACAATTCTGGCATTTTACGGAACACTTTTCGCCACTATGGGCTTTACAGTTCGGAAATGATAGATGGAATTTTCTCTCTCTGTATTTGACAATCTCGTGATTAGAGGACGATGACGTCATATAGTGTTTTCCGACGCATTCTTCACATAAGTTGACCTGACAGGGATTACAGTGAAGAAGGGCGGGTCTCCTGTCACAGAGGTGACACAGGATAACGTCTTGTGCTTTAGTTGTACTGGCGGCCATCTTTAGCAGAGAACGAATCTTCTATCTACTCAATCTAGAATCCGACAAAATACTCAATAAGAAAATAATACACGTTGTTTTTTTTTCCTTTTGGATATTTCAATTATTTTTGCATCATTCATAAACTATAGGTGGATTGAAGTGTGACAATAAGGGCAAACTAACAACTAAATTGTACTGATAGGTAATATTACCTTTTTAATAACTAAAATGAAGCTTCGTAACATTCTTATTTTGGTTAAAGGCACATTTTACTCAACAGTGTACAAAGCCACGCCCAGCACTCACAAGGATTAAAAATTAATATATGACGACGGACAATGCTCAGTATATAAATTGATAATTTTGAAGAATATGCGAGTATCTTTCAGCATGAATTTTTCTTTAAATTCATTCGAAATAAATGTATTCAGCATATCCATAGAAATCAAAGTACTCAGAAGTACAGAGAGCCGGGCTCATTTACAGAATAGAATGGATTTCTTACATGAATCACGTTTATATTCTGATGAAAAAATTATTTTTAAAACTTTCAATATCTATGATAAGACACTGACAGTGAGTTTTTCAATCCTAATACCACGGTCCGATTTTGTCAGAATCAGAATTAATCTGGTACCGCAGCTGAATGTAAACAAACAGGTCAGTCTGGTTCCCTCTCCTGCTTTACCTCGTATGTGTAGAGAACTACGGTAACACTGATTATCAAAAATCCTTACGCTAATGAACTATGTTCTTTGACTTATGAAGTTTTCAAAGTTATCACTACTAATGTTTATTTTATATAGATAAAACTTCGTTTTATTTTTGTTGCTTTAATTAGCTTTTGTATTATCTCAAAAGCGGTTGCGAGTAAGAACTATATTTTTGCACGTAACTTTGAAATGGCGACTATGGGGTTAACATCCTGCCTTGAACAGGATCACATAAGCCGGCAACTGCTCTTTGAGCAATAAGCCCGGCTAAAAATTGCCTATGAAATTTTCTAGACTAGCGGTGAAATTGTTATCCCCAGCTATCGCGGCTTCCCAAGCCAATTTAACGTTTTCAACAGTGGATGACAATTTCATACATTTCATAAAAAGTATATCCTAATAATACTAGTCATAGATACATGTGTAAAACAAATATCATTAATTTACCTCTTTTATTTCGATACAAGCCTGTTCCTCCAAAGTTCTATCGTCACAACATTAACTTTCGGTTTGAAAAGTTTTGTTTTGTATTTAGAGTTGTCCCGCTTTAATCTACAGTTTAGTTTAAAGAAGTTGTATTTTCTAATTCAAATACCTTTCCTGTGAAACTAGGAAGAACAGGTCCACGTAAGAATCGGGCAAAATCAAAGAATGGGTGCACTACGTCATGTGGAACCTGTTCGGCTATACCCATTTTAAGCTTTACTTTACAATTCATCACTAAATTTTAAAATGTTTGATAACTGTACAAGCATATGCTTTTGATTTTTTTGCCTTGAATTTTTTTTTCAGATACTCTGGGTATATTCCTATAATTACAGACATTATCATTTTTTTCTGAAGTATTTGTAATTTTTGCTCTTAATTTATTTCAGGAAAAGGGGTGTTTATAACTACAAATTACCTCATACAACCTTAATAAATGAATGAAGAGGTTTATGACTTTTATTTTCTTTTTTTATTCATTAGAAACTGTGGAAAAATAGCGTAAATTTTACAAATTTATGGGACGCGTTTTGTGTCTACCTTGTTCCTACAAAAGGAAAAATGAATCCAGTTTATTAGTTCGTGTAAATATTACGGGGATGAGACAAATCCATGAATTCAAGAAAATTAAAGCACCAAAAAATCTTTTAAAAAATTCCGGATTATATACTCTATTCGGGGATGTGTTATACATTTGTAAGTGTGTAAGCGAGTGTATTCCTCTTAATAGGAAGGTCATATTATAATTATTATAGCTTTGTACTTAGTATTTACATGCACTGAATATTTTCTTATTTATTTCTTAAGAAAACCCATTGCGTTTATCAGTGCATGAACTACACTGTACAGATTTCTTGATCAGTGGCTGTTCCATCAGTGAAATATACAAAGACGTTTGCATATATACAATAATAAATCTTTTTAATCCCACGTATTTAAATGATTATTTAAACAGATATAAATATAAACAATAAAACGTCTTTCTTTGATAGTTAGTACGGGAATGGATTCGCAGCTATTGCAGAAAAAAAATTACAACATGCTAGAAGTTTTTCTATAACTAGTAATTACAAAAAAGATTTCTCTGTAAAAAGAGAGAATGATAAAATATTTTAGAGATGTAACTAAAAAAATAAAGATTCCTAGGCCTTATGAATCATGAAAAAACTTACGTGAAATGTACATTTACATGCGCGGGTCTGGAGGGGGTGGGAGTTTGGGGGTTAGGGATCTGCCCCGCTTCGCCTTGGTCACTAATGGGTAACGAGGGATAACATTTTTACATATTTCCCTTAATATAATTATTTTATTAATTCTCGTAATAAATAAAACAAGCTTTATTAACTACAATGTACCCGTTTCCATAATAGCCTGTTGCAATGTACGATCATTACAAACTTAAACTCACGTATTCAAAACATTTTTAGAGCATTATATAGTATTAATTTGCGAAATTGGCTATGCATCTAGAAAATATGATATATGAAATAATATTTATAATATTTTGTAATACTCGTAATACAGAGACCATCGTTATTAATAAAACAGAGACTAATACCATTCTATTTCCATAAGAGTTTTTATCGTCGCAAAATTAAATGTTCTAGTTTGTAGTTGGAATTGTTTCGCTTCCTACATACTTCAAATAGTTTACTTTTCATCTTTTGTTTTATTAGTCTGTATAAAAAATATTTCTCTGTACAAAAAAGAGAAAGATTGGATTTTGAAAGATGTAACTGACAAACAATCTAATAGATACCAGTAAACATGAATCACATAAAAACACTTATCTGAAGTTTACATGCATTTCCTTTCCTATAAGTAAAATTTGCTTTGATAGATTCACCACAAACGTTCTGATTTTTTTAAAAAATCCGAATTACAAAAGATTTAACGTGTAAAAAGATATTTAAAACTACATTTTGATATATTCGATCAGTAAATGAACATGTATGCCATCTTTTTTAATATATACTCTTCACAATGGTACGAAAAAATAGTCACACTCATGATCAGCAGATACATAATTATTTCACCATTTATATTAACTTCATGATTATTGTTTATTATTAATTTTCACACAATTTCTTCTGAAAAAAAGTGTCAATCAATAAATATGTGTCTTGACTGTGCCTCGAAAAGGAGGAGAGATACCAGCTTATCATATTTTCAAGACTCAAATGTTATGTTTAGAAAAAAGTGAAGATTAGTCGGCAAACCTCCTTTCTGGGGGTGTCACCTGCGTTGTGCAGTAGTTAGGGCGTTAGTCCGAAATATCTGTTTTCCAGGCTTTTTTTTACGATTTTGATATCTTACGTGCGAGGAAAATGTAAAATATCAAAATCGTTAAAAAGCCAGCGAAACCTAAGATATTTCTGACTATTATAGAGCGTCTGCTCTAAAATAAAATGTATAGGTCTTACGCAAGGAAATGAAATAGCCGATCAAAATGACCTTTCAATTGTAGTTCTATATATATAGATAGACAGACAATTTTTTCTCTATTTTCATTGTCGGAAACTTTTTTAAGGTTTACAAGAAACTACCAGGAACATCATATGATTAGCAGAACTGTGCCATTGAATTAAAGCGAACTCTTTTTTTTAGATGTACATGATGCAACTTTCTGGATGGTGAGTAGACTGTTCGAAAACGTATGAAATTCACACATGTGTTTGGTGGGGTAGGTATGTTTACTCTCAGTTTTCTTTCAGAAAGCCGCATAGACGTCTTTTTTCTTATCTAAAGTTTTTGTCTCACTCTCAGCATTTATTTTATTTTCTCTTACTATAGTAACAATTACATGTAATAAAAATATTTCCTTGAGTGAGACCTTAAGTCGCCGATTCAAATCCACTGCAGTATATGGAATCCCTGGATGACGCCGTATAAACCGATGTCCTGTGTCGCAGTAGATGTTACCAAGAAAAAGATCCATTGATCAATGGCCCTGAGTGCCGAGTATAGATACAAATTTTTAGCTCTCCACCGGCAAGCGATGGCGTCTCCATATGAATGAAAAATTCTAGATAAGGACGTTAAACAACACAAAGAAATAATACATGTATTTAAGGAATATGCTTAGATATCGAACAGTATTTTAAACCTCAAAAGTCCATTCAAAGAATACAGATCAGGAGCAGGGCAAACACTCTAAAACATGGAGGTGCATGGGATCAGGTGCCATGGAAGAGCGATACCCTGTCAACCAGTCACATCCGCCGTGTGCTCCTTGTCATGATCGGGATATAGCGGGAAAAATCTGTCAACATTGCAGTGTGTAAAAAATAATGGCCTAACAATTGGTATGAAAAGCGTCAGTCAGCATTTGACTTCATAATGTAACAGATGAATTTGCTGACAAGATCATTGTATCGACCATAATGACCATTGTGATTTGGTGAAGTCTTCTATTTTATTCGAATAGACGTTATCGTCTTTTGAGATAGGTAATACATGTATCGCCATTTCGAATTATGTATGAAAAGACTGCTCCCAAAATTATACATGATCTGCATGTGCATTTACCCTTTTTAGAAAGCAAACATCTAAGTCTTTAAATGCAAAAAATAGTAATGACAGGGGGGAAGTATAAATAAATACTAGTATAGGGAATAAAATGAATTAAAAAAGAACAAGAGAAAAGGACATCCAAACTTACCTTATGGCTAATTGAAATTAAGTTCTTTTATTAGTAAATTGGATTACTCTATGGATCGTTTTGTGTATTTATAACTTAAAGGGCCTGGGTGGTTGTGGTCATTTTCATACTATTTTGTTTTTTCTTATCAATGCAATACCGAAATACTGACTATTAGACAAGTTGGCTCAAATTCAGATCGAAAAGTTCAGAGAAACATTAATTATCGTTCTTTCAAAATCTTGTCCCAAAATACAAAATCATTTTCATCAATTTTTGATTACGGCTAATGAAATGAATTCGCACTTAAAGGCCCTTAAGATTATATTCTTTATTTTGCATTGTAGTTACATTGTCTTGAGGAAGAGGACTTCAATCCTAATTTATATATATATATATATATATATATATATATATATATATCACCTTTTAAATTAGAATGAGAGCTATCAACTGTATCAAAATAACTATATTTATAAAAATCTTACCCATGCCATGGCTAATGAATGGAAGGATATTATAAAAACAGTTAACGAAAGGGAGATGATTAAATTATTCCCAAGTAAATTTGATTAACTAGATAACAATGAATATTGTCATCACTAGAATAGCAAAACTCAAACAAACAAAAACATGTTTTCTTGTTTTTAATTTTTTTTTCACCAATACCCTTCTTTGTAATTGTTTTTTTATATATAACAATGTACGTCGACTAGACTTTTATTTGTTATCATTTCCTTCTCCATAAAACATCATTTGGCCAAGAGAGTCTGTTGTTAAGAGGCAGAAGCTGCGTAGCTAAGGACGGTCTTGTTGGTTGAAATCCATGACGAGTTAAAAAGTCTATTATCTCCTGTCCGGCCGGGCCAGTTTTTAGCCACATCCACTCCATTAATACCGCTCTCACGTCGACTTTATTAAAAAAGTTTTCACCTCCTCTGAAAACTCTATTCTCGTAACCTTCAACATCCATTTTTATTATCACTTTATTCAGATTAAAATCCGGAAGTTCAAGTATGTCGTCCAGAGTCGCTGTCTGTACGTTTCCGTAGTTACCTGAAACTCGACTTCCTCTCACTTTGTTTGGATTTTTATCTTTTGCTACAAAGGTTCCACCTATATTTCCTCTGTCTGCTCCAAGGGAAACTGTTTCGTGAACATCTGAAAGAGCATTATATATCAACTGAACGTTCTCTGTAAAATTGTTTTGTTTCACAGTAGCACACAGCCTTTGGATATTCATTGCCAGTGCATCAACAGCAACCACTTTTCTACCAAATTTTGCAACGGCCATCGAATAAACTCCAATGTTGGCACCAAGATCTAAAAATTGTAACTTTGGATCCTGTCTAAGAAAGGTCAGAATGAGGTCAATGAAGCCTCCTTCCCAGGAGCCAAATTTAAGAACACTGTTACTAACATGAATGTCGTCTTTGGGGTTATGGATGAAAATCGGAACAGCCCCCGCCGAGGTTCTTAATGTTGCCTGCATGAACTTGGGGTAGTTTTTGCAGGTTCTCTCGTCTCTAGTCCATTGTTTTGCATTTCTAGCATACAGTCGAACAGATATGGGTCCAAATGTTGGTAAAACCTTAATCAATTTAGTTGTTTGTTGATAATTTAACACCGTTTTTCTTGTGACCTGTTTTTCTGAGGTAATGCCGGTAGTATTTCTTCTTTCTTTCAATAGATTTCTGTTTTTGTGCACGTTTAAAATTCCCAACTTTAAATTTTTGTCTGGGATACTTGAATTTCCATTTAATTTCATTGACTCTGTATTACTGTTCCCTTTAAATATTCGAATCCCAGCATTCAATATTGTCTGGCCATGGTGTGAAATATTAATGTTAGTCTCTCTTCCAATGCCATATAGAAACCATCCTAGAGTGAAAGCACCCATCATGAGAAATACTGTCCAAATCTTATTTAGCTCCATGTTGAGTTAAACGTTTAAAATTTTCGGACTTCACAAGCAGAAACATTCCTTAGTCATTTAATTTTCGGTCCCACTTAATCCATTATAGTAATACCCACAAGTAACGATCAACCGTATTATTTACATAAATCATTCAACAAGGAAGGATTTCACACTGATTAGTACTAGTACTTACTTATTCAATAGTATTTAAGTAAAACAAGAACAGTATTTCCCCAAACTTCCTCAAATACATGGATATATACACGCATAAGTCACTTGAACTTTTTTCTTTGTTTCCTAGATTGTCCAGCTCATATCCTCAAGTGTTGAGCGCAAAGGTCATTTTACTTGCTGAGTGTTACAAACATTTAAAATACTTTAAATGCGTATTGTTTGTGAACTCTGGATTTACCACCAGCTTCAAACAACGTTGACTCGTGTGTAAATAAGTGGTAAATATGGATTACTCAATTGTATTGACCAGTCTGCCTTTGTAAACCGAGTTCCAGCACGCCTTTCTGCTCGTGTCAATATCACAGAAATTCGAATCTTAATTTTGTACACAATTCTATCTGACTCTCCGTTGTTGGAATGTTCTTTTGTTAATGCTCTTAATAGCTAATATTGATTTCAGACCTGTTTATTACACATTTAAATATTCACTCCTCGTATCAAATGTATATAGATCCATAATTGATAAACAATAATGCAATTATCTACTGGGGACAGAACTAATTCCTGAGTATATATTCATATTCAGTAGTCTGTCGTGTTTCTCTGATTGTGATGCTTAGAAATGTTGTATATAGTTGAGGGAGAATACTACCAGGTATATCTAATGATGAGTCTGATACATGCGACGAATAAAGTAGTGAAAACCATGATACCCTAGATGTATTTTTCCGTTTCAACAAGAATTCGTCGGTCACAAAATTATGATGAATGCAGCATTTTAAGGATGTACAACACACCTACCCCAAAAAATTCCTGTCGTTTAATTTTCGTTATTTTTGTATATTTAGTACTTGACTATATCTACTGTATGTATGCACATTTTGGACAAAATCGTTCGAGTGGTTTTTGGACAGGAACTTCCAAAAGTTACCCCCCTTTAGTTGTTTACAAGGAGAGAAAATTTTTAATCAATGAACTACTTAAACCTTGATTTTCAAAAAAGCCAGGTTAGATATAAATGTCAAATTTTATTGGCTTATTCCTTTCACCATTTAACACAAAAACATAGTCATCTTTTTGATATACATATCATCAAAACAATTTTTAAAGACCTTAAACTGAAAAACTATGAATTTTCATAGCCTTGAAAATTGCGTATTTTTCAAATTCAAAATTTTTTTGTGAAAAAACCTGTCGTTTAATTTTGGTAAAAAACTTTCTTTAGGTAGCTGGTAGTAAAAATAATCTTCATAATTTTTTGTATAATTTTTGTACGACCAGTTTTGATTTAATAGCGGAAAATTACCCCCTCCCCCTTTCTCAATAAATTTTACTTTGTTATATGAATCTACAAATACACATTAAAAAAATCAAATTGTAATATTGTTTTTGCTTCAAAAATATATTAATATTTTCTATATTCTAAATTTGCCATATCCGACGTCAGATGCAGGATTTTTTTTTATAAAAAGAATGCAAAGATTGCTTTAAGGTCAAGATCTAGTAAATGGAAGGTGCCTACAGATTTTTCAAATTTAAGAAATTAATTCCTTGAATGATGCTTTATAACATTAGCTTGGTCAAAATATATGTTTCGGGGCATAATTTGTAGAAAAACAAAATGAAAAACCATATTTTAAACTGTCATTTTCAATGAAAAATTAAGAAAACCAGTATTGAAAATGGGAGTTGTTTCCATATCAGGCAAAGAAAATGTATCCAGATTGCCTACAGTTTTTCGGAAAATGGTAATATGTATGTTCTTAGTCTCTATTTTAAAATAATGTAAAATTTAAGATAGGTATCGGGACTACTTTTCATGTGATTTCAAATTGAATTCCATGGAAATACTTTATTTTCTACATAATTCTATTAGAGCCGTAAAGTACGGGAAAAAGAAAGTTGAAAGTGATTATGACGTCATAATGGATTTAGCACTGAAAAGTTGTTCTAAAGTCATTTACTAGATCTTGACCTTAAAAATAATTATGCGGTATAAATTGTAAACGTTTTATTAACAATGATGCCACAAACAATGAATTTATCGGCGATATATCAAGACGATCGACGCAGCATGGTTTTTTTTTTTCAATGTCAGACGTGCAGATTTACATCCAAAATAGGAACTTGACTTAGTGATTATTTAAGCCTCGTTATTTCGAGTTCCATAAAAATACATTGGAGAACATTTTATTTTCATGTCGTTTGTACGGTGTGAAATACGACTTTTTGGACATATTTTAAATTACTGTGTAAATTAACTTTTCGGACTTTGTGTAAATTGTTATCAAAACTTTTCAAATAGTTCGGCAATAGTGATAAATTTTATAAATTCCGCAAAGTCTTAATCCACCCGAGGCATAGTTTGAGAAGGACACCTATTCCATCAAATGCCTTTTGTTGATATTTATTGACACTTAATTAATCTTCGATCTGCTTTAATTCTATTATATAAATGCCATTATTACAATGTCACCATTCGCTCAATAACGTTCGCATGATACTTAATTTCTTCATTAACCGTTTTCTTTTTTTTCTTTCTTTATTCAGTATGTATGCTTAGTTGTTAAATATTAAAGTCAATTGGAATCTACGGAAGCCCGTTGGTGCCACGTACGAAAAATATTTTATTTGGCGGCCGCCAGATATTAAGTGGCGGCCGCCACTTATTATTTGGCGGCCGCCACATAATTTATATTCGCCATTTAATATTGGCGGCCGCCACTTATTATTCGGCGGCCGCCACTTATATATTATTAATTCGGCGGCCGCCACTTATATATCTGGCGGTCGCCACTTATTATTTGGCGGCCGCCACTTAATATCTGGCGGCCGCCACATAATTTACTAGTGAAATGTGAGTGTTATTGTGTCTTTATTGGGTTAAGATATGATGGATGTTGACACGGCCGCTGCTTATTGATAAAAAAGTTTATGATAAAAAAGAATTCTTAAATATTGGAACACCATTCTTGGAAATCCAGAATGCACAACTTTATTTAGTTCTCAAATCAAATATTAATCTGCTCTATGCAAAAACATATCTACTAGAAGTGTGGTTTGAAGTGTCGGGTCCTAATAATCTCTTTGGTTGATTTTCACACTGTATCCACCTCTGAAATCACACGTTAAAACATGCGCGCGCATCAGGTAGCCAAATGTTATCTGGCGGACGCCAGATAAAGTATGATAAATATTTGGCAGCCGCCAAATATTATGTAGCGGCCGCCAGATAAATATGTGGCGGCCGCCAGATGTTATATAGCGGCCGCCAGTTAAATATTTTACGGCCGCCAGATATTATGTAGCGACCGCCAGATAAATATATGGCGGCCGCCATATAATTTTTTTGGCGGCCGCCATATATTAAGTGGCGGCCGCCAAATAATAAGTGGCGGCCGCCAGATATATAAGTGGCGGCCGCCAAATAATAAGTGGCGGCCGCCAGATAAAATATTTTTCGTACGTGGCACCAACGGGCTTCCGTAGGGAATCAGACCCTCGGTGCTGATACATCCCAAATTCGTGTAAAAGTATACACCTTGCAACTGAAACTCAAAGTAAAAGTACAAAAAGTGTTACTCGTATCTGTGTCTTGAGGTTTTAAAGAATCTGGGTTCAACAATAAGAGGAAAACTTACGATTGGCCCAGAATATGTAGAGTAGTGGTATTAGACGACAAATTATCCCGTAATACCTGTCTGGTCGCCTTTATATTGATTACCATTACTTGATTTTCTACCAACGCTATAAATCTGATGCAAGCAGGTACAGGTAATATTCAAACTGAAAGGGAGGTATTAGTTTGTCGAATTGATCAATGATATGGACGTAAAAATGCAAACGAATATATAAGATATTTACGGTAATTCACTAAATTATAATTCATTAACTTTCATTTAAAAGAAAAGAATTTTATGTTTTCGTCTCTTCAGGGGGGGGGGGGGGGGGGGGGGGGGGGGGCCGGGGGTTGTCTTTCAGACGCTTTACAGAAGATGAACCTTTTTTATATTGTACCTTTCCCATTTTCTTTAATCTTAAATCTTCAATTTACATAAAAATGCACACTTGTCTACATACTTTGAAATGAATCATCTTAAGTAATTTATTCATCCTGGTTTGCCTTTTGTCTTCTTTCAATCATGTTCGTTGTCTTCTTCAATCATGTTTGTTGTACTAATTACCATTTTTAATTTTAAAACTTATCATCATCAATATGTCAATGGCTTTTTAATAATTACTCGCATTCTATAGATTTCAAGCAGCTGTTTGAATGTCGTTTGATGACCTGCAAAATTCACCTTACTGCAATTTCTGAAAAAATAAACTTTTTATGCAAAATTATGTGATGCAAAACTTTATTACAATGAAATATATGGCGCTAACGAACAGTATTCAAGCTCAAAAGTCTATTAAACAAAACAAAATTTTGAACAGAGCAAACATGGACCTCTTAAACATCAGGGGTGTGATTAGGTGTCATGCATGATTGAGCATCCCCCGCCGACCGTTCACACCCACCGTGTGTTTTTGTAGGAAAATAAGGTGGGGGGACCGTCGACAATTCAGTGTGTAAATAATGGTGTAACAATAAGTATGAAAAAAATCGCATCAAAATTCATAAATGACAATAAGTCAATTTCAGTGGCACATATCTGTTACAGATATCTCATTTATAGCATGCTTCTCATCGTGTATGTACATGCAGATGTTGCATCGACATTTCTCAGCTTTCCCTTGTTCCCGGGAGCTTTATGAGTCAAATTTCGCGTTTTTTTTTAACCGAATGAAAAATTGAATAAAGTACTACTAATCTACATTGTAAGTCATTTAGCTGAGCTAGAGTGTCGAAGGTAGATATATAATGAAGTCGATTTTTAAATACTAGTAAATCTTTTGCATCAAAATAAAATAGACGAAAGAAGGACAAAAACTCGATAGTTAACTCAAACAGAGAAGGGGGATATCTAATTAAAGAAAATAATTTCCCATCCTATTCAATGTAAAAAAAAAAAAAAAACAATATTTATTTATTTATAAATGTAAATCATTCTATAGATTCTGTTTTGATACATGCTATGGAAAAATGAAAGGGGTACAAGGAGAACAAAAAAACCTCCCGATTTGAAACGTGATGCATATTGTCATAGGGCCAGATGTGTATGTAAATAATTAATTAATTAATTTTCAAATCAATAAAGGGTCTTGTTTCCTGATATATTTGCATGAATGATGAACCTTGCGTTTACGAAGGATTAGGAAATTCCTATGAGTATTAAAATGGCATGGTGATTGAACCACTCGGTCAATGCTCATAAAATATAAACTTTCTTGGGTTAAAATTGGTTGAAAAATTTTACAACAATTTTGTTGTATCATGAAACAAGATAACGAACAGTATACTAGATCAAAAGTCCATAAAACAATACAAAATAGGAGCAGAGCAAACAATGACCTCCGAAACATCAGAGGTGGAATTAGGTGCTATGGAAGAGTGAGCAAAATTTGCCTTACAAATGATTGTTTCAATTATACATGTAGTTTCTAAATTTCTATCCTATAGAGGAATTGCTTTTACATGCACGAAAAATCACAATGAAATGTCAGTCATAATATTGCAACAGTACGATTGCACTGAAATGGCCTAAAATTTGAAGAAAAAAAAAGATGATCGTAATACTCACATCAGAAACGTCACCTGTGCCGATTGTTAGACTTTGACACAGACAAACATATTGAATTAGGGAAAATGTTTAGGAATAATTGGCTTTCAAATTTGTTCTGAATGACCCAATCATAAACGAATAAACGAGTTATATGTACCAGCTAAAAGTCAGTTGATTATCTCGAAAAGAAAATGGGGGAACTCAATTTCACGACATCTTTATATTCATTGAGACCATACACGATAATGCTTATGCATTGCTGCAGTGAGTGTATTTTTGTCAATATTGACTACAGTAAGTAATGTGACCTAGTGTCTTCGGTAAAAAAATAGAAACCACTGTACGTTTCTAACAAAGAACGCATTTTTCCCCCGCTGAAAGTAGGGGATTTTAATTTCTGTCCGTCCGTCTCTCTGTCTGTTACACTTTCGTTTTCGCAAGGTATCTCGAAAAGTCTTTGAGCTTTTGCAATGAAATTTTATACCACAAATACGGCATGAGAAAGATCCCTATTGATTTTGAGGTCAAAAGGTAAAAAGTCAAGGTTGTAAATCCGTGCATTAATTTCTGTGTTGCTATATTGAGCTTTTGCAATGAAATAAAAAACTTGTTATGGTCCCGCTTGCCCTTCACAAAGTATCCCGGCCCAGGTTTTCCCCAATTGGAAATTGTTAGTATAGAATATACTGAAAGTTTTAGAGTTACTCCCCGTTTGTATGAAAAGTACCACACGAAGAGCACATGTACTTTAAGTATGAACCCCCTTCTTTTCCCTTTGTTTTGGAAATTTGGTGTCGTGTCACCTTTTTTCTAATTTTTGTACTTTAATAGGCATGAAATATGCACTATTATCGATAGTGTAACCCCTTTGTCTCTATGAGCTGTTTTGAAATGTACAGTTTTCTACTGATACAGTAAAAAAATGTATACATGTATATATATATGCATACTGGCATTTTTTTTTATTTGCCTCAGTATAAACATTTAATGATCCTGCAAATCCGATGGAGAGTCCGACCCCCCCCCCCCCCCTTTGCGCATGTTCTTTTTCTTCCTAAAGCGGGGAACACAAACTATAGTATCTGAACAAGTCTATTTTCCCGACACGCAAAATATCAAAATCATGAAAAAACCACTAAACATTAAGATGTCAGGGATTAAAAGGATATTATTTTTCTTTCCTTCTCAATTTAAACAAAAATGGATAGTTTGAAATCAAGCAGGAGCTATATACATGTAAGACAATCCTCAGGTAAGTTTGGACTTTCAGTAAAGCATGGTATTCTCGAAGTTACATAATTAGCATCTGAAATTAACACAGCTTTCATTCACTGTCGAGATATACATGGGATAAAAATTCGGGCAAATGCCAATTAGTGTATCGAATACTAGTAACCAATAACATTGACAGCTGTCTCGTGCGGCAAAGAGGTGGGGTTTAAGAACAGACGAGACGTTCCTTAATAATAGATAAATTTTTCTAAGAGTTTGTCATTGAAGTATTGCTACTTAAGGTAGGATTCTTCTCTGGTTTCTGACTAGATGAAACATTCAAAGTAAATTTGCTTATATGTCTTATATATTGCGGTGTAAGGAATTTAAAAGACCATATTTTTCTTTCCTAATCACAATTGTACAACTTTAAATAGGAATGGTAAACTGCGTTTGAAAACTAGCAGGGACAATATTTTTGGCGGAATGGTGGCGTATGAAAAAATCTTATTTTCTGCCTCTCAAAATTATAATAGGACAATAAATTTAGGTACAATTTTTACACAATCAAAGACTTGGAGAAATTTTCAAATATAAGTTAAATTAATAATGAGGGACTAAACTTTCAAAATATATCAAATAAATATGATTTTTCAAACAAACTAGAAATTTGTTAGCTTTTAAACGCTTCCTATCAAAGTGCAGATTTGAGCCAAAAATCCATAAAAAGTATTTTTTTCTCTCTTAGTAAACGATCAAAACTTTTTGTTTTTGTGTCATTTTGTACATTTATAAGACTACTTTATTATATGTGAATGTAAAAAAAGTTAAATATAGGAAGCATATGAAAATAACTAATATATCCTAAAAAATTAAGAAAAACAGAGAAAATTCGGATTAGCCAATATCCAGTTAAGTAAAATTATTTATGTAAATTTGGTAATATCGTGCTATAGACCTGATATAGTAATATGTTTTTATGCAAAAAGAACAAGCATTAAACTTTTGAAATAGAAGTTGGTATCACATGATTGGCAACAGTTATTTTTTATTCTTAATGTCATGGAAAAAGATAATGACCTTGACCTGACCTTGCCTTTAATATAAAACGGTCAAATTTAATTTCACTGATACTATCACTTACTGATGTTGTCTTCTTGATTCTGTGAAAATTTCATTAATTTTTAAATATTAGAAATATGAGAAGAATCCTACCTTAAACATGTTTACTCACAAAAAATTGAGGTACCTTACCAGGCATTTCTGCAAGATATCAGCGGTAGTTTTTCTTACATAATCCTTTGGGGAAGAAAAATAATTTTCTAATTTCAAATATTTAAGTGTTTGGATTTTTTAAAAACGTTTAGAAACTGGTTTAGAAATCAGAATGTTATTAAAATTTTGAATATTTTTCATACATTATGAATATATACAAAACAAATTTTGAGGAACGTCTCGTCTGACCTTAAAGCTGAACACGATTCGTTAAAGGAATGTGTCCGCCATTTTTGCTCGGAGAATCTCTATACCTGCAGACCCCTATATAAAGGACAGGACTTATTCTCTTTTCAGTGTAATCAGTCGACACCGGTGTAGACGAACGTATGCTATACAGCACTCGGTAGCGACAATGATAACGTATCGTTATACCCTTATAAATAGCTTTCTACGGTATATATTTATTACTATTAATAAAAAGTTCAACAAAAGAAATATTTATTACATCGCTCTAACAATTTCACTGTTGACTGGCATGCCAGTCCAACATAAGAATTGTTAAACCGCAACGTCACTGCTACGTCACAAGTAATTAATCATCGTTCAATATCGGGCACGGAAATAGCCGAAGTTAAGACCTGCCAGAGTTGTTACTACCAGCCAGGTAAGGAAGAAGTGAAGAGTTTGATTTGTTTTCAATTATTTTTGAGATATAATAAAAATGTAAATAATTTTGTTCTTTCCCAGCTATTGTTTTATATTTACTGATTAAGCCATAATATTCCATATAAAGTAATTGATAATATAGTGTGTATTGATTAAATCTTAAGTGAGCACTGAAGGGTATAACAAAACAGTTATAGACTGGGATTCAGGCAACATATGAATTGTTGGACCTGAAGGTGAAACTTTGTCTAATGCAGGAAAGTAAGATACAATGAAGCGCATTGAAGTGGTAAAATTTTCCGTTTGGATGGAACGTTTTGAGCTATCTTTAGACACGCCCATTTCTTTAGAAAGGAAAAATCGGTCAAATGATTCAATCGAAAACCTGTAGAACAGGTATTCCATAAAAATAATAGCCAATCAAATTGGCGGTCTACATAAACACCGAGTAAGCACGTGTTCGACTGATACATGTAATGCTAACTCCAATAAACATGATAAAATCACAATTATGTACAAATTCGTTTCAATGCGTGTTTTACAGAAGCGGGGACTCTATATATAGCTCTTTCTTATTAAAAAATCTTCATTTCAGTGTAACTCATGTTGCTTGTCGCGGAAAGTGGGGTGTCCTAAAACATTGCGACGAATATTTCTTTCTCTTTTCCAAAGAAATGGGCGTGTCGTTATGCTATAATTGAAGTTCAAAACATGACTCAGAACGTTTCATCCAAATGGAAAATTTTACCACTTCAATGCACTTCATTGTACCCAAGAAACTTAAAATTATAGTTGTACAGGTCAGTACAGTATACAAACAAACACAGATACACGTAACTGCAATAAAATGTAAACAAAAGCAACGCAAGATAACCAGCACGAACACGGGTCGCCATTCTACGCAGATACCCGTGACACTAAAGCAGTCAGGTGTGACGAATCTGAAGAGTATATCCTGAGGCCTGTTCAGATTCTTCACACCTGACTGCTTTATTGTCACGGGTATCTGCGTAGAATGGCGACCTGTGTTCGTGCTGGTTATCTTGTGTTGGTTTTGTTTACATTTTATTGCAGTTACATGTATCTGTGTTTGTTTGTATACTGTACTGACCTGTACAACTATAATTTTAAGTTTCTTGGGTATCTTACTTTCCTTCATTAGACGAAGTTTCACTTTCAGGTCCAACAATTCATATTTTGCCCGAATCCCAGTCTATAACTGTTCTGATATACCCTTCAGTGCTCACTTAAGATTTAATCAATACACACTATTTTATCAATTACTTTATATGGAATATTATGGCTTAATCAGTAAATATAAAACAATAGCTGGGAAAGAACAAAATTATTTACATTTTTATCATATCTCAAAAATAATTGAAAACAAATCAGACTCTTCACTTCTTCCTTACCTGGCTGGTAGTGGACATTTACGAGAAGCACTGACTTTTACGGCTGACTTTAAACCTGTGTCATCTAAGGAGGTACAGACTTGAAAATAGACCAGGAAACCTTTCTAGTGGTCATGGTAATGGTGTTAGGGGCACTTTTACTTACCTTGCTTTGAAATAACCCATTATTTTTGTTGAATGATGTGTTGAGCTAAATATTTATATCGTAAAAGAGTTTCCGTACACTGTCCTAGTGTAAAAGTAAGTCGTCAACTGTAAAAGTCAGCGCTTCTCGTAAAAGTCCAGTAACAACCACCCCTGCTAATGTGTTCGGAACCTTTTTTTTTTCGGTATTCTGCACATTATAAAACCCGATGAGTTCAGAGTAGCTCTGGCGGTTGCTCTAGCGAGAGTTAGCGAGACTACAGCGAGATAGGGTAAATTATTCACGGAAATGTGGCTAGGAAGTGACTTGCACGTGGAGACATAGTAAACAGAAGAGTTATGTTGCGTTTCAGTTTTCACCACCCTATAATTTCTGTAGAAATGTACTTCAATTGATCTCTCTTGAATTCATTCAAACTTAACTAAGTATTCTCTATGATACAATTTCTGGTCATAGTAATGGTGTTAGCAAAGGGGCACTAAAATGTGAAGACCGAGAATTTTAGTGAAAGAAAGGGAAAATCGTATGGCGATCGGAAAGGCACAAAGACCATTTTTCCATCCATTTCATAAATAAAGAGCATCTTTTAAAAATTGTATTATTTTCATGCTCACAATGACAAACAATTCATTTGTTGAATAAACGGTGGAAGTCGAGGTTTTTCAAAGTCATGTTGCAATTGAAAGCGATTTGCGTCTCTATTAATTCTTTTGTTGTACTATTGAAATAACCACATATAGTTTTTTTGTTGTCCATTTAAAATGATGTGTTGTTCTTAACTTGACAAAGTACATTTCATTAAATATTTATATCGTGACATCTTTATAAAGATTTTGTTCATAATATTTTTTTAAATTTTCCACCCCATTGACATAATCATAGCTTGACCTGAACCACGTGTTCGAAGTAAAATGTAAACATGTATTTGGCGTAAACGTTGCTATTTAACGATTGGTCAGTTGCTCGTGGTACGAGCCTCTGTGCGTATTAATAACAATAACCATATAAGGCAAACAAAGGTTTGTCTGTGTAGATGATATTACACATTTTACCAACGTATCGGTCGCAAGTGTGCTCTAATTTTCGCAGTAAATTATGATAAGATATATTGTTATTTTAACCCCCCCCCCCTCTTTTAGCCACCATTTTCTATTGAAAATCATGAAAGTCCTTCAAAAAGGTCTGGAAACACATTTTTCATAGGACATCTTTTCACAAGAAACAGACGGTATTCAAAACAGACTATACCAATTTCCTATTTACTGCCAATTTTATTTATAAAACCGGTTCCATTCTATAACCTTTGAATGGGTCAACCTAACCCACGTGTCTTGAATTTAAATCACAATAACATTAGTAGGGGTGACAACTCTTGCAGGTCTTAACTTCGGCTATTTCTGTGCCGCCGATATTGAACGATGATTAATCACTTGTGACGTAGCAGTGACGTTGCGGTTTAACAATTCTTATGTTGTAATATTGTCTGCTCGGATCAGGAAAATTTCATCAATTTTTTAATACAATATATATGACAGAAAATTCTCCATAAGATTTATATCTTCAATATTATGTGACAAACATCGAAATGTAGGCCAATCATTGAAGTTATTCGACTCTCACACGTATTTTATCTTTCGTAATCCGTAGCATATTATCTCAATTCACTGAGTGGGTGATTGTTATTTCGTTCTGTTTGCATAATGTGGACGGACTGTGAACATTATTTAAGGTTGCTTATTTTTCCTCGACTGTTTTGATATTAGTTTCGACACTCTTCAGTTGATATGGACCCCCAATCCACAAATCCAAACACAATAGATGAAAAGAAAAACATTTGTAAAAAAAAATATTTTAATACTCATCTCATATATACCCTCTCCTTGCCTAATTTTTATACTAAAATAAAATAAACATCAAACTTTTTTACGCCATAAAACATCGTTTGGCCACTGACCTCTCTGGTCAATGGGTAAAACGCGTCTATCTGTTGGTACAGTGGCTTCAAAATTATGGCGTTTAAAAAATTCTACTATTTCTTGGCCTTCTGGACCAGTTTTGAGCCACAACCATTCCATAAGCACTGCTGTCACATTCACTCGTTTGAAAAATTCCTCCCCACCCCTGAACACTCTATTTTCATATCCTTCCACATCAATTTTGATCACAGCTTTTTTGGCTTTAAATCCTGGAAGCTCTAAAATGTCGTCAAGTTTGGCAGTTTGGACAGAGCCGTAATTTCCACCAACTTCACTACCTTTGACTTTATTTTGATTTTTATCCTTAGCTACAAAGGTCCCACCGACATTGCCTTTATCTTCGCCAAGCGACACCATTTCTCTAACGTCTGATAAGGCGTTATATACTACTTTAATATTTTTAGTAAAATTCCCTGCTTTTATGGAAGCACACAATCGCTCGACATTCATTGCAAGTGCGTCCACTGCAACTACTTGTCTGTTCATTTTAGCGACAGATAAGGCAAAAACACCTAAGTTTGTCCCAAGATCTATAAAATGAAGATCCTTATCTTCTCTTATAATGTTTGAAATTATATCAACAAACTGGGGTTCCCATCTGCCATCTCGATATAAACTTCCGCTGACCCATTTATCTGTTAGAGGATCATAGATAAAAATGGGCGTGTCCCCAGAACTTGTATGTAATGAAGTTCTCATAAACTTAGATGTATCGTCACATGTTATGTTACTAGGCTTCCAATCCTTTTCACCTCTTTGATATATAAAGCAATCAGATGGCATGGGGTCTTTTTGTAGTGCTTTTGTAGTTTTTGGATTACTCCAGAACTTGACACTATCATCCACCACTGGAGACAGATTTGGATTATGGACACATTGTAGACTCGCAATGAACCATCCTACGACGAAGCAACCAAACGCCAAGCAGCCAACTTTGACGGCTAGATTGAACTTCATCGTGGCTGCTACCTGTAAAATAAGGATTAGAAATTCATTAAGATTTATTCTGATACGAGATATTGATTTCGACCCTCAAGTGCTCGGCAACTAAGGCGCGTACCACGTGTAGGTTTTTAATCTTAACACAAGAAAATGACTGACCTTTCCTTATGAATGTAAAACCATTTTTGACAAAATGAGTATCCAAATTTCAAATCAAACAATATCACAAAATCATTTGATTCTTCCAGCTCTATCAATCAGAATTAAAAGAAAAAAATCGTCTCGGACAAAGACACGTGTACGTAAAAATTTATTACAAGGTCCGTTATCTCAAACGATAACCGACCACGTGGTTTCTGTTTGCCCGGTAAAACAGCTTTGGTAAATAAAATTAGTGTACATTATGTATTAAACTGTCTCATCAAATTTACAGATTAAATGAGGTCTTTCTTGAGTTAATATAACCAATGTAAATATTCAACACTTCTTGTTCTAAGTCTATAATAGGTGAAAAACTTGACCTTCCTGAAATAAACACATAAATAGAAAGTTAAAACCCATTTTCAAATAACTTGAAATAAGTTCGTATTAATTAATATACTTCAATCTTCAACAGGTCCAAATTGTAGGGTTATGATTGCTGCTTCGATCAAATATGTGTAAAAAAAAAAAGTGTTGCTGACATTCGATGCCTGTCCAATCCACCACGCCATCATATACATATAACATGCTCTTCATTGATCAAACGCTCGTTGAATGTCCTAGTGAACATCTGGTATATACTTTCTCCTACTTTCATTTAAATTAGTTTTACATGTGTCTGATCAGTGGAGAAACATTTGCTTAAAAACATGTACTTTTACCCGCTGAATGATGAAGCCACGCCCTCGAGCGTAGTAACAGCCATCATTGCTTGACAAAGGGCGATTTTCCCAAAAAAATATACAGTGACTACGCAGAATTCATCGCAAGGTTTACTTTTAAATGTATTTGAATAATAAATTCAGTATAATTCAATAAGTATTGCATGTATAGTTGAGTGTAACATTGAAAATTTTCTCCCCAAGAAAACAATTGTCAACCGAGGTTGCTATATGCGCCTTGGCTGACAATAACTTTCTTGGGCTGCGCCTCGGTTGACAGTTTTCTTTGAATTCGGTGTAAATAAAACGGGGGCCAGTATTTTATAATACCAGATGTTTTATCCAAAAGGTTTAGCGCCTTTCCAAGTCATGCCAGTGGTTGATGTATCCAAACCATGATGCATTGTCTTAATTTTACCCATTTAAATGATTCGGCTATGGACAACAACATTCACCCTCGTGGACAATGCATTACCCTCTACTAACCACTATATCCTAGGTCTTGTATTTAAACCCACGCACGTTCCAGCTAGCATTTACTTGTGTCTACAAGAGTTAAAACATCAACGAAGAAAGATAGTTTCATGTTTTACCAGAACATTTGGAATTTCTCTACCTATTTAAAGAAGTAATATTTGTCGAGTAAGATAGTCCGGGTTCGTGATAACAAACCACGATTTCAATTTACAAAACACCAGAAAACTCTAAAATTGCATATATCTCTATTTTTAAGTTACAGTACTAGTAGTACTGTAACTTAAAAATAGAGATATATGCACGTACGTGGAATAATGCATCGCGTCAAGCTTTTTAGGTGCTGCATGGTCAAGTAACTGAAAGTACAGAATTAAGCAGATGCATTTTTTTAAATATGCAATTTTTTTTTTGTTTTATAGATTTTATAATTTCAAAAATTGTTCATAGGTTAAAAAATTGCATACTGGTTTTTACGAAGAAAATTTTATATATGCACATTTCATCCAAAACTTTTCCTCTTAGGTATATGATGATTCAGAAAACAGTAAACTTTCAAACTTCATAAATATATAATTCAATGGTGGATTCAAGTTTACTCAACCCATTCCCCGAGGCTAAGATTTTGCAAAGAAAAACGTATGTCTTTCTTCAGCTTTCATCTCTATCAAAACCAAACAGTGAATGTCGGGGTTGGGGTAGGGGCCGACACCAAACATATTGATTTATTATACCCCCCCCCTTTCAAACGAAGTTTGGGGTTATATAGGAATCAGCTTGTCCGTCTGTGAATCTAGTTGTCTGTCTAGCTGTCTGTGCAAACGTGCCCGGTCCATATCTTTCCTACGGAGGAAACATTAGAATCTACTACTTCACACAAAGATGTGTGAACTAAGGGTGTGTTATGACCTTGACCCAAGGTCATTTGGGGAAGTTCAAGGTCACTGGAAGAAAAATGTCACAATTCGTGTCCGGTCCATATCTTTCTTTCTTATGGATAAACTTGGTAACTTCCTATTTCACACAGAGATTGCTCATGACCTAAGGGTATGTCGTGACCTTGATCCAAGGTCATTTGGGGAAGTTCAAGATCACTGGAAGAAAATTTTTATAATTCATGTTTGGTACATATCTTTATTATGGAAAAACTTCAATCTACTACTTCACACAAAGATGGCTTATGACCTGAGGGTGTGTTATGACCTTGAGCCAAGGTCATTTAAGTTCAAGGTCATTGAAAGAAAAATTTCATAAAATCGTGTACGGTCCATATCTTGCTTATGGATAAACTTGGTATATTCCCATTTCACACAAAGATTCCTCATGACCTAAGGGTGTGTCATGACCTTGATGCAAGGGTCATCTGTGCAAGTTCAAGGTCATTGAAAGAAAAAGTTCATAATCCGTGTTTGGTATATATCTTTCTTATGGAAAAACTTGGTAAGTTCCTGTTTTACACAAAGATTGCTTATGTCTTGAGGGTGTCTCACGAACTTGTCTAAAGGTAATTTGTGCAAGTTTAAGGTCACTGAAAGGCAAAAGTTCATAATTTGTGCCTGGTCCATATCTTTCTTATGGATAAACTTGGAGGGTTCCTCATTTATACAAAGATTGCCTTTGACCTGAGGGTGTGTCATGACTTTGACAAGGACATAGATCAAAAAAATTCATAATTCATGTCTGGTCTATATCTGCCTTATAGATAAATGTGGTGAGTTCCCATTGACCTGAGGTTGCGTCATGACTTTGAACCAAGGTCATTGATGCAAGTTCAAGGTCACTGACAGAAAAAGTTCATAATTCGTGTCTGATCTGTATATATACTATTATTTAGTCTTTGTTTCTTTATACGGCTGCACCTTTGTTTCATTAATTAAAAATATAAGCAATTACATATAATTTGCACCAAAAATGTTTTAGCATTTCTCTTTTCTCTTAGATCCATAAAATATTCATGATTTGGCACCTCTGAAAAACCCAGCGGGGGTATTTTGTCCCTTTTGGACAGTTCTAGTTAAATCTTATGTACATTTTGGACACAAAAGGGGGCGGGTCCCCTGCCCCCTCTAAATCCGCCAATGGTGTCATGTTTGTTCTGACTCATGACAAGATAGAGATCACCGACTTTCAGAAAAATATAGTTACCGGTATGTCTCTTATAATGCATATTCTACATCTGTGCAGAACAGGTTAACATTACATTTATTGGCTGAGTTTGAGGGCAACATGCGTTTTGTCGGACCCAAGAACCAAACTGTCTGCCAGAGGCCGTTAGACCGAGGGCAGACAGTTTGGTTCGAGGGTCCGACAAAACGCATTTTGCCCGAGAACTCTGTCAATAAATGTTTTGTTATACCTTTCATTTTATTTTTTTTTTTTTTTGACATATATGTATTTTGTACTGTATTCCGTGATGTAACATCAGGTCTGTCACTGTTTAACACCAACGAATGAAAATGAGATTAAGCTCCGCCCATTCTATGACGTAAGCGCGGTCCAACATCTCTCCGAGCGGTCCAACGTCGATTTTTTTATGCCCGCTCAGCAAAACATTAAAAATGTTAGACTTTTTTTCGTATAGATTTGTATAGGAGCAAATTTTTAAAGGTATAACAATAAGATTCATTTAACAATAAGAAAAAGCTGTCACCCTATGCTTGTCACAGTGCTTCGATGATTGAACAGCTTTCCTTTTCATTTGTAGAAATTATGCAGTTACTTTTCAAGGCGAAATAGGAAACGTGCGGAAATAATAGCATGTTTTTCCAAATATGTTATATTTCCTAACGATCTAGGCCTTTATCTGGATGAGCTGCATGGCTTTTAAATTAGTTTATTTAGATAATATCCACTAAATTAGTAACCAACCTTTATTATACCTCTGTTGATTTTTCACCATATAAAAGTAAATTGATATATTTTGTCGATTTCCTGTAAATCACCGTAAAAAGACCGATTCCCTACAAAATCATTTTGATGAACTAATACACACCTATTCGGAGCAACCAATGATTATTATCATATTAAAACTACCGAGATGTACTGAGAGATAGATGATTCACGTTACTTTATCATGCATGTAAATCAAAATTGCTTGCACATACATTGTATCAAATTTACAATTGATTCAAATCATTAAAAAAAATATTGAATCTGTCTTTTTCACTACATTTTGAGTAATCAGTATTTTTATTGCACGTCTTTATATTACAATGTGAATAAAATATAATTGCATTTACGGGGTTTGAAAATAGTCTATATTTGTATATCGGTATAATTACACTGGAAGATTTAGAGGGGGCCCAGGCACCCCTTTTGCGTTCGACAAATACATACAATTTGAAAAATCAAGGGTCTTATTGGTGTGGCTGAGGACCCCTACCCTGAACCCCCCCCCCCCCCACCTTTTCAAGATTTCTGGATCCGCCACTGAATTAGTCAAGTACCCCTGGTATATCATTTCAAGGGAGTCAGCAAGATTCCGGTTCCCCTGAGAGCAAATCTATTTCCCGAGGCGCATGTATATTACTTTTAAAAAAAAAAAAGTTTGTTGTTTTTTAATTATAGAAATCTTCTTACTTTCTAAACAATCTGTATCTGTGCCGCCAAAATATATCAATCACCAGGTGTGATACATGTAGATGAGAGCAATTTAATACATCGGAGGAAGCATTGGCCTCTATCAGCTCCATTCACATTGTTTTGGAACATTCACACAATACAGCAAGAGGCCGATGGACAATCACGCTCACTTGATTAGCTAATGGCTCTTTTCTTCACCAACAGCTTCTTCTTCCTATATACCAGGTATCTTATTTAAAACTTTTACAACATATAATGACCCCACCCTACCCTTAGGAGGTCAAGATTTGAATGAATTATAAGTAGATAACGAATGGAAATCAAGCTCAAAAGACTATCTAAATAGTACACATCAAGTGCAGAACAAACACGGACTTCATACACATCAGAGGTAAGACCAGGTGCCATGGAAGAGTGAGCATCCCCTACCGCCCGGTCACATCCGTCGTGTGCTCTTTGTCATGATCGGGAAATAACGGGAAAATTTGTTGACAATTCAGTTTTGAAATATAATAGCATAATTACTATGTCAGTCAGCATTTGACTTAAAGATGGATTGTATTTACTGTCAAGGTCATTATGCTAATATCTCGACAATAAAACTTGCAAAATGATGACTTTAAACGATACTGCTTATATTTTTTCATCAACCTGTTGGTCAACAGCTTGTCTCTTTTTAGAAATTTTTTGTACGTAAATCATGCTCTTGCGCATCGAATCAACTGAGAGAATTATAAACCTCTTACGCAGGTGATAAGGGTATTTAAGCGAAGTTGACGATTGAAAAGACTAAGTCATCACGCTTATCATGAAGCTAACCATTAAAGTATTTTTCTAATAAAATATCCAAATATGGAACAGATATGTCGAGACTCTGTGGTATCTTCTATTTCAACCTCTCTGGAATAAATCGTGTCGACATGTGAACAGAATGGAAATAACTATTGCTATAAATAATACGTCGTCGATATATCTACATGTCTAGTTCAAGGATACAGTAAGTGTTTTCCTCTCATATATTTTTTGTTTAAGTTCTGCTTCATGTGTCTATTAAAATGCGGCGCAACTGGTGCCCATGGGGATTCCAACAGAAGAAGCAGAATATTTTCCAATGATAGCGGGCGATGGATCAAATACGAACGAAAACAGATATAGCGATAGGTCGTCTGAGTGAATCAGATAAACTTAATTATTATTTTTTAAAGGACATATATGTTAAATCATTTTTTTATTAGTCTTTTTCCTCCATAAAATATCTGCGGGCCATTTCGCACGGTCGTGAATCGGAAGTGGTGATGGCATCCTATTAGGTATGTGGGGTTCCATGTTTTTCTTTAACATGAAGTTTATGATTTCTTCACCAGCACTTCCTGTTCTGAGCCAAAGCCACTCCATTAATATTGCCTGTACATCCACTTTATTAAAAAATTCTTCACCTCCTTTGAAAACTTTATTTTCATAGCCCTCAACGTCAATTTTCATTATAACTTTCTTAAAGTCAAAATTTGGCAGAGACAAAATATCATCCAGTTTGATTGCTTGAACAGTACCGTAATTTCCCACAACTTGACTGCCTCTCACTTTATTTGAATTTTTATTCTTTGCTACAAATGTCCCTCCTACATTGTTTTTATCTTTTCCAAGCGAAACGGTTTCGTGTACGTCCGAAAGGGCGTTGTATACGAGTTTAACCCTACTACTGAAATTACCTTCCATCACAGAAGAGCACAGCCTCTGAACGTTCATGTCGAGGGCGTCCACTGCTATCACACGCCTTCCCGCTAGCGCCGCCGCGAGAGTGAACACGCCTACGTTGGCACCAATGTCAACGAATTGGATGTCTGGTTCACGTATTAACAAATCTATAATTAAATTTATATTATTTCCTTCCCAGCTGCCGTATTTAACCACATTACCACTCACCCATATGTCAATTTTTGGATCATAAATATATATCGTAGTCGAGCCAGGAGGGACTCGCAATGTTGCTCGATAAAAACCACTAGTATTCCTTTTACACATACTGGACTGTACTTCCCATTTTGTTTGACTTCTACTGTACACTATTCCCGCCTCTTTGTCACTAATTAGTCCAACGTTTCGTTTGGTGGTTGAAACAGTACTCACAATCAATTGTTTTTTAATCAGATGACTTAATGTTGGCACATTATTTTTTAAGGTACTAGTAGTTAAATTATTATAAACGGATGTGTTGCGTATTAGTTGCAACTTCGAAATAGTTATATTCGCCATATCCAGTGCGTTTTTGTAAAATATGTACGTCAATATCCAACCAAGGCTGAAGCCTACCAAGATTAACATACAGGGCTTTTTGAATCGAGTCATGCTCCTGAAAAGAAAATCACACAAAAATATAAGTGCTCAAACAGCCAAACATAAAGATTCATAAATAACATGTAAAATCATACATGTGTAAATGAAACAAAAACACAGAATCAACAATATACATGTCCTTGGGACATGGATTTCCCCAAGGTAGCAAATTTCTCGGGAATATGATGAAGTCTTGTATTTGATAAATGAAATTCTTTAACTGCAATATTTGATATTTTCAAATGGAAAAAGCAGAAACACACGGAGGTCCAGACACTGATTAAAATCAGATCTTTGTTTCGCTCCGAAATTCTGATGGTCGCTCTGTACAGCAACCATCAGAATTTCGGAGCGTAACACAGATCTGATTTAATCAGATTGAGGTCCAGAGGACTCATCTGAGAAACGAGTTTTGAATTTGAAGTTTAAATTTCAAGATTCAAAATTCGAGATTCAAGATCCGCAGCAGCTTTCTGGGGGGGGGGGGGGATAAAATGCGGTTTCTGGAACAGAAGTCCTTTTAAATAAAGCAATAATTTTACTAGATATTTCAAAATTCTGTTTCTCTAGCAAGAAATGGTCTAAATAAAATCTTTGCTAAGAATTTTCTCTCAGAATTTTACCAGACGATAAAAAAAGATTTAACCAGATTGGAACAAGATTGGAAACAGCTCAGGTGGATTGAAAATGAATTTCGATCTGCAATTTCAATCCGATGTTTTCCCCACGTCCGCATCAAATTGTATCCGCCCATTTCATTGTCTATCACCTAAAATGTTTTGATTGTAACAGATAGAAATGACGTAAGCTGTATATTTCCAATTTTGCCAATTAATGTTCTGCGGGCTTATCATTAGATAATAAACCTAAGACAGTTTCATTGCTTTTATTATAAATGAGAATATTGAATTTAACCGTTTTGAGTTGCCATATATATATGAGCACTTGAAACATAAATTGATAAGTTCATACAGAAAATGAGGGTGTGAGCTTACGTCTATGAGAAATCGATGAAAACAACGTACTCCTGCTTTATTAATCAAACTAATCTAAATCAATGCCTAATTGGTTATTACGGTACGTGGAAGTAAAAAAATTGAAATTTAGAAACTACATGTACAATAGGGGATGGGAGAAAAAATATGTAGATTTTTTTAATTTGATTTCTCGGTATATTAATAGACGTCGGTTTTGGACATTAAAACGATACATTCTTTGAGTAGAATTAATACACCCGGTATTGTTCACCCGTTAAAAAATTAAACTGAAAAATTAAAGAGCTGTCTGTCCTCCTTGGTTTCTTCATTCCCCTTTTCTCATTTTGCTTTTATGTACAGTACACGGTACACCTGTCTAGTTTCTACAATGCTGCTGTACTTTATTTACCAAAATTTGGGTTTTGAACTTTTTGAGTGATGAAACTAGATACATATCTGGTTTTTTATGTCTGATGAAACTGAACTGAAAGCCCAAATTAAGAGATGTTTGTCTCACGAATAAAGAACTGGTCTGCTATGAAGATCAATCAATTTTACACCTGGATTATTTTCAGGTTTTTTTACCTGCCTTCGACTGGCTGAAGTAGACTGTCTCCTGGTCTCAGTAACCAAAAATCAATATTTTTGTGATGTCGAAACGTTCCAAAGAAAAGAAATCTTTCCTCCTTCTTTGTACGTTATTACCTGAATAATAAAACCACATCTGTAAATTTTACTAACGTAATTTAAATTCAAAACTGAATATTGCCAAAAACTAACCATCTCGTCAAATTTGAGTGGATTTTTTTATTTAAAAAAAAATCAAGTAATGTTATCTGTTTTGTGATCGTGCATTACTGGTATTTAAATGGACGGTAAAGTCTAGACATTGCATTTTATATGGAAAAACACATCTTTTTGAGAATCAAAATACTATGTTTTAACCCATTTGGATTTTCCTGTTATCGTCATTGTAGGAATATAACTGAGAATTTACGTTTAACTCAAATGGTGTAAAATAATTCCTGCATTTCCGGCAGTAGACTGGCTTGCCTGTCTGATCCTCGATATACGAATGAGACAGGTACTGCCAGTCTATTCCGGCAGTTTTCATGAAGAAAATGTGGTTCAGATTGAATCGATATTACTTTTCCTGGAATTCGTTCTAGTTGAAATATCATGTTGAATTCAACTTTTTAAAAGTTGATTTATGTTACCGTTTTAATTAAGTGGTTAATATGGTTTCCCTGTAGTAATTTCCACCATATCCATGTACTTTGCGCAACTGCCAAGACACACGGATAAACTGTTTACGTGAAGCAAAATTCATTTGTTGTGGAATGTCGAAGTAATTGGATCTCTACACACGACTGTGAGGATTTAAATCACCGCGCCTACCTTCTCTTACAATAAGACTGTGTACACCATTTGATTCTGCACTATAAGTCTTTTAGATTAAAAGATATTGAAGATGAGGGCATAATAATATTATAACTCAACCTTAAATTGGTTAATATCAACTATTTCTAATGATGTTGACGTTTTCTTTAATTTATACAATATATTATTGATACTGTATAGCCCTCTCTCTCTCTCTCTCTCTCTCTCTCTCTCTCTCTCTCTCTCCAGCTGCTCATACCAATAATTTAAGCATATATATCGTATTTGTATAATCAATCGTTCTGATATAAAAATAATGAATTCATCTAAATTTCATCATAAATTATGAGATAAATATTAATACTTTATTACTCTGCTGGAAGAGAATCTTCGACTGAAAATGAAAGTCTATATGGAATTCCCACGCAGAGCTCAGTTTCAGATTTCCAATTTCCAAGAAAAAATACTTTACAACTTATGACTTAATTAAAATTGAACAGAAAAACAAACAAAATCACTTCGCTAGTTCGTCTACCTACCTTGCTGCACGTAGTCTAGTTTGTGTGTGGAACACAATGTCGTCTACACATGCAGGTTAGCTGGTAGAAATAGCCATGATTATGTTTGTGCACTGAACCCAGGTACTCAGTGGAACATTCCATTCAGTAACGGTCAAAATGATAGTTATCATCAACAAATGAATTATTTTTATAGCCGGCCTCTACTAAGATGAGAACTTTTACACATTTTATGCGTTTAGCAAATAATGACGCAGGTTTCACCTCTAGCCGTAGGGTTACGAGTTCATTCCCTTAGGCATGCGCAGATAACCGAAACTGCAACAAAAATACCCTATTTTATATTTTTGTTAAGTTAGGCCAAAATTGTCAGAAACCATTTAGGTATTGTCTTTTTATTTTTTAAATTACTAGGACAGGCTGATTATTCCTGTTATTGTCTTGAATGATATTTTTTTTTCACTTTGTGCTAAATTGACTTGGGGGGAGGGGGGGGGGTCCGCATTTTTTTCCCAAAAGCTTGCAGATATTGGGCAAATTTTTGGTTTGGTATAAGGGTGTATCTTGAGTTACAAGGCTATGTGTCCTGAAAATTAGTCATTAAAAGTTAAAATCCATTTTTTTCTATCTTTAAAGTTCTTCATTTATTGCTTTATCTTTTTTTGAACAACTTTCCCCATTAAATATGAAAGTACACGTTTGAAATAATATCAGTTAAGACGTTAAGACAATACATGTACTGCTAAAGCTACTGATGATGGGAAATTTAGATATGCCTCAGTAATGTAAGAAGTAGGCAGAACAAAGTCAATAAAGATTCGCTGGATATGTAACGCAGATTAGAAATTTATTGTTGGGGATTTCAGGGTTGTACATGTAATCAAGTATTGGGGGAGGGGATAAAATGCGGGGGAGAATCTTGCAGTGATAATCCTTTCCCAGATTAAGACAGATCGATATGGAAAATGTTTTGGTGGCTTTTGGTTCATATATCACCGAGTGAAAATGACTGTTTTTCTTATTATTCATTTTGAACTCTAAATGTTATATTAAATTTTTGTTTTATATTTAAATTTTATATTATAATTCAAAGTTTGCATTTCTACAAGTATTTCTCATGTGTTATTTCTAATTCCGAACTTAATTACTGAGTGACACCTGTCGGACACCAAAGGGGCAGAGTGTTTATGCCCGAGGACCTCTTAATCACTTTTACAAACATTACGCAATTATTTAATTATCGGCCTTCTTTATGTCCATTTCATCAAAGCATTTAAGTATTTGTTTACTGTATCACTTTAACTCATTGTCAACACCTGTCACTTTTAACTCATTGTTCATTTTCCCATAAATACAATTGTCAAATTTTACTTAAACAGTTCGGAGGCCGGGTGTACTACCGGCCACAAGTCCGACTCGTTCCCCCATCATGCTGTAACTATTTCTACTTTTAACAGTTTGGAGGCTATGGCCATATCCAACTGGTTATTGTTAATTGTTGTTCCATGTTAGTCATTTCCATCGTTGGGACTTTATAATAAATTCGGAAACCATACTTATTCCTCGTTACTTTGGACCTTTCATATGTGTCATCGGGAAGAGTCCTTGGAATACGGCTCTACTACTTCCGGCCAACGACGCCACTCACTTCCCCTGCCAACATTCCCTCTTGCCCGATCAACGACACATCTTTTAGACCCAAACTACGTGGTTATAAATGGTGGAGAATCCCAAGGGTAACATCAACGCCCGGGGCTGCTGCATATATTTTGCAGTAGTCAGATCCCGACCTCAGCAGCAAGCGAGTTCCCCCGAGAATCGTTCGACAAACCAGCTCAACCGTCAACGATGGAAAACAACTGTGCTGCCTCAGCCATGGACAACTAATTTGGACTAAATTCACAGACCTTATTCCTGAAGACAAACGCGATCCGTAACAATATTCCAGGACCGTTCAAACTTTAACCATCGAAACCTTTATACAGATTATCAAGAACTGGTCAAGATAAATTCTACTCTCATCTATTTGTGCAGTGACTTTCCATTCCAAACACGAGGACGTGTTTTTCCCGGAGCGGTGGGAAACTATCACCGAGTGAAAATGACTGTTTTTCTTATTATTCATTTTGAACTCTAAATGTTATATTAAATTTTTGTTTTATATTTAAATTTTATATTATAATTCAAAGTTTGCATTTCTACAAGTATTTCTCATGTGTTATTTCTAATTCCGAACTTAATTACTGAGTGACACCTGTCGGACACCAAAGGGGCAGAGTGTTTATGCCCGAGGACCTCTTAATCACTTTTACAAACATTACGCAATTATTTAATTATCGGCCTTCTTTATGTCCATTTCATCAAAGCATTTAAGTATTTGTTTACTGTATCACTTTAACTCATTGTCAACACCTGTCATTTTTAACTCATTGTTCATTTTCCCATAAATACAATTGTCAAATTTTACTTAAACAGTTCGGAGGCCGGGTGTACTACCGGCCACAAGTCCGACTCGTTCCCCCATCATGCTGTAACTATTTCTACTTTTAACAGTTTGGAGGCTATGGCCATATCCAACTGGTTATTGTTAATTGTTGTTCCATGTTAGTCATTTCCATCGTTGGGACTTTATAATAAATTCGGAAACCATACTTATTCCTCGTTACTTTGGACCTTTCATATGTGTCATCGGGAAGAGTCCTTGGAATACGGCTCTACTACTTCCGGCCAACGACGCCACTCACTTCCCCTGCCAACATTCCCTCTTGCCCGATCAACGACACATCTTTTAGACCCAAACTACGTGGTTATACATATATCCTTAAAGGCACGAAAATCAAGTTATTTAAAGCTGAGCATGACTCGTAAATAGGCATACGCCAATTACCATCTACGATATCAGCATCAGGGTATACTCTTAGTATTCAATACCCATGACTTTTTTATTGTCACGGGTATCGGCGTGGAATGGCTACTCGTGTTCGTGCTGGTTATCTTGCATTTCCTTTGTATACATTTTATTGCAGTAACGTGTATTTGTGTTTGTATAATGCATTAACCTGTGCAACTATTGTAAGTTTCTTTGGTATATTACTTTCCTGCATTAGAAGAAGTATAGTTATTTTTTTTTTTTGTCATTACCGAGTGCTTTATAGCATACGTCCGTCTACACACCGGTAACGCCTGATTACATTGAACACTGACTAATTCGGTCGCTTTATAGAGAGGTCCTCAGATATAGCGAGAGTCCGATCGAATATGGCGGACACATTCTTTTACGAATCATGTTCAGTTTTAATATTCATAATATAGCAGATGACGATTCAGCTTTGATATAATATAGCAGATGACAATTTAGCTTTAATAAAATACAGCAGATTTGCTTACAAAAGATCAGTATCAAATTCTTATTTTATAAATGTATTTTTTTTAATGAGAGAGAGTGATTTCATGCGATTGCGAGCAACGTCTGGAGCAAGAAGAGCCTAAAGTTGTATTGATGTAACGACAGTCGCATTAAGATTTTTTTAGCCTTTTGCACAAATGTCTATCATAATTTGATATTGAAAATAAATCATGGGGAAAATATCAACATTTGGAAAAAGTAACATGACTTCACAAACTGGCTGAAACAAATAATTCAATGCCAAAATTTGAAAAAGAAAACAGTCCGTGTTGGTCGCCTTCATCGAAATGCTGGCCGGAGCTAAAGAAACGCGATTTGGGGGGTGGGGGTCTTGCTATACCCCCACTCCCGCTTGAAAAGTGGGAGGGTATGTAGTGATCGACGCATCCATCCGTCCGTCTAGCTGTACGTCCATCTGTCTGTACGTACATCCGTCTGTTACGCTCTGAGGTACCCATCCCTTATCCGCAACTCAGGGGGCTCCTATACCACTGAATGAAATCTAATGAAAATTTCATAGAATGTTTGTTACATAGTGCCATTGTGACCTCCTTCGACTGAATAAAATTTAATTATACTAGTACTTTCACAGCTTCTTTGTTACATAATGCCATTGTGCACCTACTGTTTTACTTTTTGATCTGACACTTACTAGTATTTCGGATCTCCCAGAGCAAAACGTGGACTTTCTCATAATATAATCATATGGAAGGCGGGGGTATCACTTAGTGCGCTCGGCACAGTGTCTTTAGTTTATAATTGATAAAATCAACCATGAATTTGCACATTCATGATAAATGCCAATTCCCCATCCTTCCACCTTATTTAGAGTTACAAATGTGAACAAAATATCAAGCTTTTTACCTTAAATCAATAGGAAAAAAGTCGGAGTACAATAAAATATAAACTTGGACGATTTTGTGGGATGGATTTTTGACTTTGTCGTGGGAGAGAGGATTATAAAGCTTTGCACGGCAAGTCAAGCGCAGTCAGAGAAAAAGTGCTAGGGATTAATATTACGGATCTGTACACGAGCCTCTGTGAATCAATACGCACTTTGTCAAATAAGCTTTCAGAAAATTTATAATAACATGGCCAGACCATTAAATTAATATGATAGGAGAGCAAAAATAGTCACACGCAGGCCATTAATTTGTGTAAAAAAAATGTTTCATATACTTACAGACTGCCATTCTAAACTATAAGTACATATACTCATGATAATTATGATGAAGTCCTTATATTGCTTGTTTTTTTGTTTTTTTTTTCATCCATACCTTTCAACCCTAACAAGATCATTGTCATCTTTACACGTTTCTGTGAGGCTGTCTTTATTTATTTTCTTTATTAATTTATTTATTTTATTTATTTATTTTTGCTGTTTTTGTAGCCCTCTCCCGATCGACTAGCTGAAAATGGCGCGACTCAAAACATTTTTAACCCCCAGGGAGAAATTTTTATGCATTTTTAAAAGTTCATGAATTTGAACTTTACTAGGGTAAAAAAAAACAATTTTAACACCTACATACCGACGCAATTTTTTCCATCCTGCGTCGAGAGAAAGCAAACAGACATTATTTTAAAATTGGCCTGAATCAATAAGCTTATATACATCCGATTTTGCATACTAAGTAGTATGTATATTATTGACCAATCAGGTGGACATACATAGTAATTACTTCTCAGTATTTTCTAAACATCACAATGTTTTAGTGTCTAAGAAACGGATAAAACACCACAAATACAACTTATGCCAAAGCATTACAGGAATAAATGGAGACAACTACTAGAACTCACCAACACCAAACTCGTGTGGGGAAAAACAGATACAAAATTTTAGTTTCTAGCCTGCAGTTTTTTAAATTAACTTAGAAAGAAATCAAAACTTGAAAATGATAAAGGGTCAATACCTGCCCCCGCTCTTTAATATGAATAAAAATATCCAAATTTTATACTGTCGTAGAGTTTGAATAAAAGTTTTTTTCTGAAAAAAAGTATATACATGAATATTTGATTAAAAAATTAAATGATTAACCAAGATTTCACCTAGCTGCAGAACTGTAGCTCTCAGAAAAAAATATATTGACAAACCGTGTCAATATATTTTTTTTCTGGAGAGCTACAGTTCTGCAGCTAGATTTCACCATAAATTTTGACCTACTCTTGAAAAATTGAAATCCTGGCCATGCATTTGAATGCTAGGGCTTTCATAATTCAGTTATATTTCAGGTGAAAGGACTCTTCTTTGGTACCAACAATTTGGATATTTTGACTTTGTCCTTGGAGTTTTTCTTGCATCTTTGCCATAAGCTGCCATTTTGGAAAAATTAAAGCGTTTCACAAATGCATCTTGTTTCCAGTTTTAATTTTTATTCTTCTGTATTAATGTTAGATTACTTAGACATATTACTCTGGCCTATGAACTAGGGTCTGATTGTGAGTAGAGTTTCAGTAAGAGTTCTGCACTGGGATTTTTCTTTTCCAGATCTAGGGATCCCAGTGGGACTTTGGAGCTTGGTAGCAGTGGTGGTCGCGCATCGTCGGTTTTCATGAAGTTTTTGAGGGCCTCTCTGGCAGCTTGTTCTTCAGCTATAGTGAGGGTCTCTCCAGGGGCTGAAATAGATAAAAAAAAATGTGGGTGTTTCAAAAACTTGTTCCCCCCAAAGAAACAAGACCTTATAACCATGAAAAATCTAAAATTTGCATAGAATTTTTCATATTTATAAAATCAATAGCCTTTTAATAAAATCTTTCATAGATACATCCAAGAAACAAATCAAAAGGCTTGAGCACAGTTTTATTGACATAATCTGCCAATTTAACTCTTTGTGGGGAGCAAGGTGGGTTGAAAATCCTTTGCTTGAAAAGATGTGTTTTCGTAATATGATCTACGGTATAGCAGGTTTTCTTGGTGGATGTAAAATTTGGCGTTTTGCCTGCTCAAAGGTATGCCAATAATTTTGGCATAATTTATTTTAGCAGTCGCAGGCTTTCAGCCCTCTGCAAATGGACATTAAGAAGACTACTGACTAACTTTAGCGGACTATCAACAAAATGCCAAAAGAAGCCAAAATTAGCACACCGCTAAAATAACTCGCTATTTGGTATTTAAAACATGAAAATAAAAACATACAAATCTTTTCAATACAATCAACACTTCATATACTGTAAAACAACTTTTATTCATGTGTGAGAAACATTTGCGAGTTTTGTGACCTGACGCATTAACTTGCTAATATTAATTGCAGCAAACCAATTATTTTGCTTTGCATTTGTAGAGAATGTTTCCTCAGTCACGAATAATAATTGTTGCAGACTGACAAATGGCGAATAAAAGATGACACAAATAATAGGGGCTTTACAGTACTAAGTGTATTGATGTACTTACACCTCCCTATGAGTTCTTTATCGGAGTAGATTCCTACGTGATAGACAGACATTATGGAGGAGCACCCTGTCTGCCACAGAAGCCTTAAAATAAAAACAAACTCAGGTAGAGAATTCCAGTAATAGTTTCGTGAATTTGAATACGGAATTTTTGCACGTCTAGCTTCTCTACCCTCATCAAAGATTCATATATGTCTTCAAATATCAGATTCTAATTTTAAATAGTTAATATGAACACAGACAATTTTCTTTATCAGCTAAAGAATTTGAATTTATCTCCTTGCAAATAAAATTCAGTTTTCTAAATATCAAAATTTTTTACATTTTTCAGTGCCATACTTTCAGGAACAAAAAAATATATCCAGCTGCAAGAAATTCTTCACACAATACATGTATCAACAGTACATTCATTAATGACATAGGAACATGCGTACCTGGATTCTGGGGTTGCCAATCCCTTGGATTGGAGAATGGCACTCAGCAACCCCATAGGATTATCTAACTTCCACATTTCATTGATGTCTTTCCCCACCAGACGAGGAATGAGGAAGTCTACCACAAACACACCAGCTCTCTCCTCATTCTAACATTGAAAAGAAAAATCCATTTCAAAGTATGAAAGTCTCAAAAGGCAAAAAAGTGCATGTAATACATTTACAAATGAAAGAAAAAGTGAGCAAGCTCACATACCCCACGCTCCCCCAAAACTCAAAGTGCTGAAAATGCCGGAAAAAATGAAAGAATCGGAATTTCCCGGTAATATGCACATCTACAAATTGTGTCCTATATATCTGCAAAGTTTGATGAAATTCTGTGCAGCTGTTTATGAGGAGTTGCGCTGACAAAATGTTCACCACTATATTCAAGATATCCCAAAAAATCTAATTTGTAAAGTGCCGAAATTCCCAGAAAAATAAAGGAATCGGAATTTCCTGGTAATATGCACATCTAAACATTGTGTCCTAAATATCTGCAAAGTCTGACGAAATTCTGTGCATTGACAAAATGTTCATCTGTATATTCAAGGTATGGCCAAAAATCTAATTTGAAAAGTGCCAAAATTCCCAGAAAAATAAAGGAATCGGAATTTCCTGGTAATATGCACATCTACACACTGTGTCCTAAATACCTGCAAAGTTTGACGAAATTCTGTGCAGCAGTTTATGAGGAATGTCGCTGACAAAATGTTCATCTCTATATTCAAGGTATGGCCAAAAATCTAATTTGAAAACACCAGAAAAATGAAGGAATCGGAATTTCCTGGTAATATGCACATCTACACACTGTGTCCTAAATATCTCCAAATTTGACGAAATTCTGTGCAGCAGTTTATGAGGAATGTCGCTGACAAAATGTTCATCTCTATATTCAAGGTATGTCCAAAAATCTAATTTGAAAAGTACCAAAATTCCCAGAAAAATGAAGGAATCGGAATTTCCTGGTAATATGCACATCTACACACTGTGTCCTAAATATCCCCAAAGTTTGACGAAATTCTGTGCTGCAGTTTATGAGGAATGTCGCTGACAAAATGTTCATCTCTATATTCAAGGTATGGCCAAAAATCTAATTTGAAAAGTGCCAAAATTCCCAGAAAAATGAAGGAATCAGAATTTCCTGGTAATATGCACATCTACACATTGTGTCCTAAATATCTCCAAAGTTTGTTGAAATTCTGTGCAGCGGTTTATGAGGAGTTGCGCTGACAAACTGTTCATCTCTATATTCAAGGTATGGCCAAAAATCTAAGTTGAAAAGTGTGCAAATTCTAAGAAAAAATAAAGGAATCGGAATTTCCTGGTAATATGCACAACTACACATTGTGTCCTAAATACCTGCAAAGTTTGACGAAATTCTGTGCAGCGGTTTATGAGGAGTTGCGCTGACAAACTGTTCATCTCTATATTCAAGGTATGGCCAAATGCCTAAGTTAAAAAGTGCGGAAATTCCAGGGAAAAATAATGGAATCGGACTTTCCTGGTAATATGCACATCTACACATTGTGTCCTAAATACCTGCAAAGTTTGACGAAATTCTGTGCAGAGGTTTATGAGGAGTTGCGCTGACAAACTGTTCATCTCTATATTCAAGGTATGGCCAAATGCCTAAGTTAAAAAGTGCGGAAATTCCCGGAAAAAATAATGGAATCGGAATTTCCTGGTAATATGCACATCTAAATACCTGCAAAGTTTGACGAAATTCTGTGCAGCGGTTTATGAGGAGTTGCGCTGACAAAAAAAAAACACTCTGATGGACGGGTCAAAAACATTATACCTCACGCAACTAGTTGCGTGTGGTATAAAAATCTGTATGATCATAATACATTGACAAGAATGATTGGCTGTTTTCGATAAAAAGATATTTACAATGCATAAAATCAAGAATGATGCAACAAAATTATTTTAAAAGTTGAACAAAAACAAGCATTACCTGACTTTTTGCTAGTGCAGCCACAACAGCCAGGAATGTGGTACACATCTCTTCTTCTGTTGGGGGATAGTACTAAAAAAGATGTCAACACTGAGATTGTAAAAAGTTAATCAGACTATATATAATCTACAGTATTACATAGTATTAAAGTTATATATACTGTAAAATAATCTACAGTATAACGTGTAATACATGTATATAGTACAATGAATGTATAGGCAAGAGTGGATTCAAAATTTTAAAAGCTCAGCTTCACCCCCCCCCTCCCTCTTCTACCAACCCCCATGTGTAAATCGGAATGTATTTCAATAATAACTTACTCTTTCCCTCATATTTAGTTTTTATTCACATCTTCGATACTTTATCATGCAAAATATTACAAATTACTTTACTCTGAGTTGGTCGCTTTTGTATGAAAATTAAATATATACAATGACACATAACTGAAACACACAACTACCTTTGACTGGATTAAGTCTGTTATTCCAATTAATTTTCCCACATGGGCTAGCAGCTCTTGATTCATTAAATATTCACAGATGGCACTAGAAATAAAATAAAACTGATCTTCAACACCATATTAGATAATCTACCACTCCTAAAATGCAAAACGTAAATAAAAGCACTGACCTTATACCTTCCTCAAACATGTATGGAAAATTACACCTCAGGTATGCCTTCAAATATTTCTCAACTATTTTCTCTCCTACAAAATAATTAATTTAAATATAATTCATTAACTATTCATAATAATATAAGCTATCCTGATATTCCGCAAGCTAGATACTTTTTATTGAAAGGAAGACACTGTCATGGTAAAAAGACTGACTTCCTAGTAGCTTGAGCTGGTGGGTTTTGCTTGATCAGCACAGCACTGGACTGTTGTGCCAGAGATTTCAGGTTCCAATCCCAAACAGAAACATAACTCTGTATCAGTTATAGATAAACACAAAATTTACTAACAAATGTCTATGATTGTACCTTCACTTGACAGCTCCTCATTAAATCTGGCCCCCAAAACTTCTGTTGCTACACCAACTTTTTCTCTTTCCTCGATTTCCTTCTCAATGGATGATCTGTAGCATAATCATAATATCAATCAAACTGCATGTATCTATACATGATATAATTAATTTTACAAATATCTCATTACTTGCTGGACTAGAGTCTCATATTGGAAACATTTAATATTTGGGAGTAGGAGGGTAGGGGTGAGGGGCTGGTTACTTCTTAATTTTTTACCAATTTTCAAAAAGGAGGGTGCTGCTTTGGACTTACTTGACCGTGAAAGCTTCCTCCAGTGTTTCACTATCAAACTCCTCCCCAATCCTTTTGCCAAATGCAAAGAGCTCAGCATCATAATTCCTAAAAGCAGACTTTCTATATAAATCAATTATACAATGGATTATTTTCATGTGTCTGTGTGAGTTTATGTATATGTTTCATTCATTATGCTGAAATTGTGTATAAATTCCTACGCTTTCCAGAGTGAACGAAGCATTTCAATATTTAACCCATAGATAAAGCAGAAAAATTCCCTGTTTGCAGTATTTTTTTTATCCCTTTAAGGTAAGATTAAAACAATCTCAAACTGAAATTGTAAAAGCATACTACTTTACTTCTTAAAAATAATTGAAGTGATACTATTTTCAGTTTCAAGAGAAGTTCCAAATGTTGAAAAAAAACCAAGATCCTTTCTATATTTTCAACACAATTCTCTCATTCTAAAAACTAAACTGACTAATCTTGAAATATAATGATTTTGGACTTGTGCATGAAAAGAGACAAAAAAAAACGAATATGCTAAATAAACATTATTAGTAACAAAACCTTATGAGATTTAATAGAATGAGAAGAAAGCAAAAACTGTGAAAGTAAACATGAAAGAAAAATGGTTCACTGCTTGTTCCTTACCAGCAACCATATTCTGATGGATGTCTAACAGGCTCTGGACCAATTTCTTCTCTTCTTTTGACTTGTTCTTTCAGAAAAGGAGGTAGACTTTTAGAATTCCTCAAGAAACGACAAGGAGCTAAGTAAAATAACAATAAAACGAAAAATATAAATATCTTCTACAATGCTTACTGTGAAGTGCAGATAGGTGCCTGTGGCTCTATCTATCCAAGAAAGGTGGACATCAGGTCCCGCACAATCTCTTAATTAAGCTATATAGCACAATTTAGCTACATAGCTTTATTAAGCTATTAAAAGTTTTGGGGCTATTGAAGAGTGACCACACAGTTATTTCTTGAATGAAATTAAAAAGGAGGTCATTTATGGCCAACAGGATAATTGATTAGTAACAGTTCAACACAAAAAGAACCAATCAGAATTATCCAACCCTCACCGAACCCAAGATAATGCACAGTTAATCAAACAATGGAAATTTATCTTTACCATACAAGTATTCAACAGCTGCAATGTTAGAATTTTTTATGATTTGGGTTGTGTTTTTGATAGTGAATAGTACATATATGAAAAGTCAATTACTTGTGACTTAATTTTTATTTCTTACAAGAAACGTTTTTGTGAAAAACTGCATATTAATAGCTTTATTAAGCTATTTTAAATAGCTAAATAAAGCTGTATAGCTGTTTAAAGCTACAGTGTATATAGCTTAATCAAGAGATTGTGTAGCTGCAGATCTGTAGCGTTATGGTTTTATATATATTTGTCTTTGACCATTATGGTCAAAGACAAATATATAAAACCATAACGCTAGGTACAGATCTGCAGCTAGAGATTGTGCTGGACTGGACATAGATAGAATGTTCTATCGTTAAAATGATATTGTCCTACAGACCCAGTTTAACGATAGAATTCGTTCTGTGTATTTGTAATGTAGCAAAAAGAAAGACGGGCGATAACTCGCATGGTGCATTTACTAGGAACAATCTAGAGAGTAATCTCAGCGAGATGGGTAGAGACTGAAAATTTGGACTGACGTCTACTACCCATCTCAGACCAGTGCCATGCAACGTGATTCGGGCTTTTTTGCTCCAACTTCGGCAGCTCGTTTCAATAAATACAGGCTGAAATAAATTATCTGCCCACCTCAACTTTTTCCTTTGAACATCCCTTAAAGTGTCTATCACTATAAAACTTTCCTTTCTTACCTTTAAAATGTTTAAATCCAGTAAAATATAAAGTTGTTTATTTTTCCTGACAGCATAATGGCTGTTTGCTATTCATTTAAACCTTCGCTGCTGAAGAGTTCCACAATAATCTGTTTCCAATAATTCGTACTACTACTATTTCTTATACATGTTATAAGAATGATCTATAGTATGAATTATTGGAAACAGATTATTGTGGAACTCTTCAGCAGCGAAGGTTTAAATGAATAGCAAACAGCCATTATGCTGTCAGGAAAAATAAACAACTTTATATTTTACTGGATTTAAACATTTTAAAGGTAAGAAAGGAAAGTTTTATAGTGATAGACACTTTAAGGGATGTTCAAAGGAAAATGTTGAGGCGGGCAGATAATTTATTTCAGCCTGTATTTATTGAAACGAGCTGCCGAAGTCGGAGCAAAAAAGCCCGAATCACGTTGTATGGCACTGGTCTGAGATGGGTAGTAGACGTCAGTCCAAATTTTCAGTCTCTACCCATCTCGCTGAGATTATCTAGAGAGTTCCGAATGTAAACATGGCAGGTAATTTGAATCGAGAGAAAAACGTTGAGAAAATTAATTGGATTTTCGTATTTATATGTATTATTTTTTGGGATAAAAGGCATAAGCAGTCTCAAAAAGGTTTGTTTTGTTTATTTTGGTAGTTATTCCCAGTGCAAATCGTTTTATATTCTTCAAAATCGTTTCGGAGCGGATCCGCTCCGATTCGCTACATTGCAAGTATATGGGACGTATTCTAACTGTGGTGAGGGCTTGTACCGAGACACAGTTAGATTATTCTAACTAGACTGGACATTACTTAACAAAACTTGAAGTCATGACAAATGATTGGAATAAGTGTACGATGCATTTCGAAAAAAAAATGAATTCACCATCATTGTTGTTTTTAAGAGATACCGCCAGAAAGGCATTCCTTGTGATGACATTCGGTCGTAAAAACAACCACCGCAGCAAGGGCGCAGCCATCTTGTTTGTGAGGAAGGAAAATATTAACTCGTACCAAAACTAGAATTTTACCTTTAGGTAAAATACACGCGTAATTCATTGTGAATTCAATGATTTCAAAGTTACAGTCAGACTTTAAATTTAAGCAATCTGATCTTGAATTCTTGTTTAAGATATTGTCCCATCCAGTCATGGTAATGGCTTAGAAAATTACGAATATATAAAGAATGAGTTATCACAAATTTGATGTACTTTCACTTTGTGAAACGGACTCGGCATGCACTTGACACGAGTGCTGCAGTATTTTAAAAAGAGACCCAAATGGCCAGGATTAGTCAGGGCAGGGTAAATGACTTTGTTTATTTTAAGATAACAGTATAAAATAACTATTAATCAATGGTATAGGTTTATAGTTGTCCTCTGTATTCCTGACAGGATCGTGAACTACTTCTAAATGAAGTAAATTTGCATTTCCAATCATATTACATGTGTATTTTTTAATATTCAGACTGTTTACGCTTGATAAGTATATAACTATATTACAGGTGAAAATATCATTGAGTTTATTTATTATTATTATTTTTTTTTTAGCAAAAAACGACTTTTACCAGTAGTCTCCCCAACACAGAAAGCTAATGCTATCAGAGCCTTCATTAGAGAGGAAACCAATGTAAAAATTCTACAGAATCCTTATCTAACAGCAGTAAGTTTCAATCTGTAGGAATTTTGAAGTTCTCTATTCTTTTGAAATAAATGCATTATGCTGACAGCTGAACTAAACTGACACAAGTGTATTAGTATTCAAGACATATCTTCTGAAGGAATAGCTGTCTTACTTTTCAATTTCATGATGTGATCAATCGATTGGCTTACTGAAGGCATTTATGCAAATTATCATGCAAGCCAATCGATTGATCATGATCGTCATGAAATCGAAAAATAAGACAGTTATTCCTTATATTTACATGGTATTGATTCCACCAATCCACGTGCTAGAAGCCCTGCTTCTTGTCTCTATTTGTCCCGCCCTGCACATGATTTTTTTTTAACTGCGCCTATCAATGAACCAGTACATTGATGGAGAAATAAAGTACAATACTATTTGTTATTTTATCTTGAACAAAATCATTGGAATTGTAAAGATTGTCTTCTAAAACATTATTGACTTGACTTTTATACATTCATAAAATCTAGCACAATAAAAAAGAAATGTTTTACAGCTTCAATTTTTAAATATGCTTATCCTTTTTTTATTGTTTATGTATTTTGTACATGTTCTTGCAAATTCCACTCATTTTAATTCATGAAAACAATTCATGTTTCAGTCAAATATAAATTCAACATTTATCTTAAGATACTGCAATTTTTTAAACAGTTTTTTCACTCCTTAACCTTGATTGTTTTTGTAGAAACAATATTTTTTATTCATTTATACTTTGCAGGAGGAAGAACATGGTTACATGAAGGAATTAGGAAAACCTCAAGAGAAATTTCAAAAAATGATGGAGGCAAAGAAAGAAAAGAAATGGCCAAAGGATATTTCAATGAAAGACTATTTAGAACATTTAAATGTGACCAAGAGCTGGGAGTGAAAATCTCTTATACTGTATTTGGTTTATACAATATTTGGTTTTTATGAATGCTGTATTATTTTTTTCTAAATTAAAGATGTGACTGTGAATGACCTATTTTCTTTTTATTTGCAGGAATTTTAGCAATTTTCAATTTAACAAACTAAAAACAATTCTTCCAAAATTACTAGGAACTTGTTTAAGATAAATTTTGTAAAGATAAATAAAATTTACAATTGAACTTCAGTATCTGGAATGCTTATATCATAATTATCATGGATATACATGATGTATATGTATGTCGAAGTTATTTGGAAATCTCAACCCCTTATTCTTTAAGGGTGCGTTCAGAGTACTGCCGTTGGCTAACAAAAGTTACCGATGGTAGAATTTCTCACCATTGGTAAGCCAATGGTACCAAAGTTTGCACAAAAAATTTACCATAGGTAGATTTTTCTGCAGACAAACTAGAGCTCTGTTAGCGATGGTAACTTTTTTAATGACGTCAAACAAAATGGCGGGTACTGATCAAGTTGGTCCTACTAAACAGAGAACCCGAGAGATCTCTAGGTTTACGGGGCGGTATTTGGTAAATTTTAATAAATTTTATGCTTATTTTAGTTCATTTTTACTCTATAAATCGTTTTCTATCTATAAAATTAATATTAACAAGATTATTCTATGAAAGTTATCCCTCGGGGAAAAAGTTGAAAAAGTAACAAATCATGTAATGTTTTTACCACACCTAATCACTAATAGGGGCCTATACATAAACTCTGTGTATATAGGTGTGAAACGTCTTTTTTAAATGTGGTTTTTCTTGACTGAAAGTTTCAGAATATTTATTTTAATAACTTTTAAGTGTATTTAATGTAAAATCAAAATTTTATTATTTTAATTATTTTTCATTTGAGTCGATTTGACAATCAGGAAGACGAGTTGGAGAAAAATTCTGTTGCGGAGAAGTACTTTACTAAAAAGTATTTTTGAAAGCATTTTTTTTTTTGCTGCAAAATGATGCATGAAGCAAGAATAAAACTCTTGGTTTTTCTTCTAAGATAGAAATCTGTCAATGTTAACAATAGTATACACCAATGTCACAAAAGGTACTCCAATGGTGCCATTGTTAACATTGGTGAGTTTCCTACCAACTCTACCCAAAACTCGTTCAGAGTACATATGGGCCCAATGGTACCAACGGTACAAATTGTTACCATTGGCAAAGAGGTGATGGTACCACTGGAAATACTCTGAACGCACCCTAAGTATTTTACCCGGAAATCTTGATTCCTTGAATATGTAGGAAGTTTTTTCTCAGTCCCATTCAGTGGGTTGAAGATAAGGAGGCTTTACTCTGATAAAATCAGCATTAAATACCCTCATTTTCCAAGTGATAAAATCTTCAAAATTAACAATTATGCTTCTGGTATTGGAAACATTTTTTGTGCATGTATGAAATACATCATCACAGTTAGAATACTATGCATGAACAAGTTTATGATTGTATTTAGTGGTAGAATATGGTGCTACAGGAGCAGATTCAGGAATTCAGAAGGAGGGGATGCATTTTTTTTAGGCAAGGGGGCTGGGGGATTCAAAGAGGGCCAGGGAAAATCCCCTGATGGGTTCATGGGATGAAGTTCCAATATTCTGATGAATTTTAAGAATGAAATGTAGCTTTATATAAAAAGCCTCCATTGGATTTTAACCTTGGAGGCAAAGCTCCTAACTTATAAATAAAAATAGGCAGGTCCTCTCCCCATTTTCAATTATTTTGATATCAATTTTAAGCTTTGCGTTCTAGTCAGAAATTTAAAAATGCCCTGCCAAGCTTATTTTCTTGTTCTATAGCAGTGAGCTTGTTTTTTACTTGTATGTTCCTTGAAATTTTTCATCAGAATTTCAGGCATTATGAGGAGAGTAGCGTATCAGAAACCCTTGGCTAGCGAAGATGAATTTCAGGGTCTTTTTTTATCTTGTAATTGTAAGCTGTGATTTTAGCCCCTTTTTCCCCTACCACTTGTTTCCAGCTAGGTCCTTATCATGATTTGTTTGGGAGTATGCTAACCTTTATACAATGTACATGTAGTTAACATCTGTTCTTTTGATGTTGTTGTTGTAAAAATCCTAAGGTTTGCACATATTTTGAGGAAAATTTTTGACCAAGAAGAGAACATGAACAAATTCAAGACTCAAAACGACTTTGCCTGTAAGAGAGAAATAAAATCGGAAAGAAATAAAAATTACAGCATGCAGAGACATTTCTGATTTCAGTATCTTTATGTTTTATGAGACTACATGAAACAATCTGATTAAAATAAGATTCTTTGATCCGCTCACATAGATCGCTACACAAGGGCGTAGCGATCTTTGTGAGCGGATCAAAGGATCTTATTTTAAGGTGTAGCGATCTATGTGAACGGATCAAAGGATCTTATTTTAATCAGATTGTACATGAAACTACCGTAAAATGAGAAAATGTGTATTGTTTTAGTCATACATATTACTATCTAGTATGACGAAAATGCACATTATGATAGAAATTTTTTTTTTATACTGAAGTTTCCAATTCTACAAGTATGAATTTTAAAAGGTATGTTTGAAAAATAATTGATTTTTCTTTAGGCAAATAAAGTGACAACATCATTATCTGAAAGCATTTGGTACGGTTTAGAATATTTTATTATCCTATTTAGATAAAAAAAAAAGTTGTTTTTTTTTCAGAGAGGTAAAGTTTTTGAAAATATAAAAAAAAAATAAAAATGGTTGTGTACCGAGACTTTTACGTTCTCTGAAATGTTCTTTAATTTTCAAAAATAAACCATCAGATATTTTTACTATTTTTATTATACCAAAAATGTAAAAACCCTTAAAAATTAATTTATTAACTTGCATTGTAAACTGCTTTGAAAGCAGGGACATATATTCCCCATTTTCAAAAGTGAGTTATCTCCCCTCAAAATCGGAACTCTTCTACACTAGCACAACTTCCGCGGACTACACGTTACGATAATCCAACAAAATAGTGATCAACTTACACGCTGCATTAAAAATTTTAAAAGAAGGAAACGGTTTGCAATTTTTTTTTTAGATAATAAGCGATTTTATAAAGGGTCTGTTGCTCCCCCCTTTCTAGAAAGCTATACGAATTAGCCAGGCACGTATCATCGTCTTTAAAAGTGGGGGGGGGGGGGGCAGCCAAAGAAATATGTTTTTTCTTACCTGGAAAAGTAGACAAGCAAAGAAAAACCTTGCCCAAAGTCGAAAAGCTACTTATTTCAGTACCAGTTCCTTGGCATACATTACTACATTTCCCTTATATAACTTTACTGTAGTATAAACTGTGTGTGTGTTGGGGAGGGGGGGGGATGGCAGCTTTCAATGAACATTTTCAATAGAAAAAGTAAAACATGAATAACACTTGAGAATGTTTTCCGTTAATTAACAAGAAATACGTTAGGAAATTATTGTATCAATTTCGTGTTTCTGCTGTCAATTCTCTGATCTAAAACAAAATGTGTATTTTCCTCGGGAATATGCATGTACATATGCTTAGATCCTGCACTAAAAATTTGATTAAATGCAGCTCAGACTTTATACGACATATGTAACACGAATTCAGGTCGATGCTATTTTAATTAGTCTTTCTTCGTTACATGAGCACATGAGATTAAATTATTCATTTAGAATTCCATTCAAAGTTTTTAATACTATGCATGCAGTGAATCAATTATTTTACAAATAAAAAATTCTGAAAACACGGTTAATTCAAATGAAATAGGCCTTTAATTGTCACCAAATGTGTTCTTGTAAGTAAAAGTTCTATTTAATGACATACAATCGAGCAAAAACGCAGTTTCTTGGTATCGGTCGCGGAAGACGAACTACTGCTGTATATGCAACAATGTCGGGGTAAAACTGTAGATGGACATGTCATCAGTCTCCAAAAAATTCCTAGAGATGCAGAGAAGAAAATATGGCTGCAGCATGCTAGATTAATTCGTAAAAACTAAAAATTCTTACATTTGTTCTGCACATTTTGTAAATAGTGATGATCCGTCTGCAGAACATCCACTACCGAAAATTTGTTTTTTATTTTATTTATATTTTTTTAATTTATTTTTTTTTTAAATAGGCCTATTCGAATATGCATCAGCATTTTATCAGTAATTTGTTTCTTTTCTGTTTTTTGTAAGGAGGGGGGGGGGCTCACACAGCGCCTTATTATACTACTATACAGATTAATACAAATCCAGAAAGAGACAATGAGTGGGCAATTTAAAAAAAATACGAATCAGTTAAGATTTCTTTTTATTCACAAACACAATAACATTTTTCCATATGACAGAGGCATTACACCATGAACATGTTTACATCAAGAACGTCCGCGGAAGTGACTTTATTTAAAGCGCATGCGTATTAAACACAGTAAAAGAGTTCCCTTCAGGGGAAATAACTCACCTTTTGAAAATGGGGAATAGAAAAGAAAAGAGCACGATAGAGTACTTCAGAGTACTATAGAAAAAAGTGTATATGTAAAATATAATTAGACTGTTTATTTATGTAAATACAACATGATTAAAGAGTTTTATAAAATGATATTGCAACATTTGTCCCAAATATTTATATTTTTGTATATAACGATATTTTGACAAGGAAGAGCAAGATTCATGATTCAGTGCATTAAAGGTTATTATATTATCATAATTAACACCCCGATCTCGATTACTATTTTGTTTTAGACTTATTAATTAATTTCAACTAAATTTTATTTATCAAAAATTAAATTATAATTGCATTACATAAAATTTAATATTTTACACATCTCAGGCCCGTAGCAATTGTTTCAAAAGTGTGTGTGGAGGGAGGGAGGCTTCCAAAAAAATTGACCAGCAATAAATATACACATAAAACCTTAATGATATAGGAATTTGTCTGTGGTTGAACTTATGGGGCAACAAGCATATAAAGGAAACTTAACCGTAGTAAAATACTATACTCGGATAAATGGGGGGGGGGGGGTCCCTGCATTCCATGGGCCCGTCTCTGGATCTCACCTTCCCTTTATGCTACAATAACTAATCCTTTCTGATTCGGCTACAAGAATACCACTTCTTAAAATGCATTAATTATGCTTTTATAACTATGAGATTACATGTATATTGAAAGTGATGTGAATCTTTTAAAAAGATGTGTAGTAGTAGTAAGATATTTGTATGCTAGAGTTCTTAAACAGAATCCGTAAATTATTGCAAAATTTCAAAATCAACTAAGTTTTTTTGGTCTTAGTCGGGCACCAGGACTATACCGGAATTCGATTTTCCAACCGAACGTGACAAAACTAATTTGGCGCCAAAAAACAAAATGTCTGCCATTCGCAAGAATCTATGTTCGCACATAACAGAAGATGTTGCTGGTAAACTTAAATCAGCAGGTATTAAAACAGTTGTGGATTTTGTAAGAATGGACATGGAACATATTGCTCAAGAGACTACGATACCGTATAAGGCATGTACCTCTACATTGTACGTTATGTGCCAGATACATGTGTGATATGATGTAGATCTATGATTGAGTTATAAAACACTAACTTTTCATCAAAATTATGCATTTAATGATTTACAAAACTTTTTGATATAATATACATGTTTATCATTGCATTGTAAAATATCGTATTATAATGAACATTTTGTTCAACCGTTGCTCGATGTCATATGCACTCCCCATCCTAATTGTTAAAAAAATGCATCTACTATACTTAGAATATATGTTTATAGTAAAGTAAATGTATAATTATTTTTTTTACATGCTTATGCTAAATACAGTGTAACACATCCTGCCCATTAGTGTTAAGTGGTAACATTTATTGGGTACATTTTATAGCTTAATAATAATTAATATATTGTTGCTTTAACATGTTTAAGTTTCTTATAATTGATATTTTGTTTACAGGATCTTGTAGTCATCAGAAGACTTCTACTGGCCCAGTTTTCTACATTCCCAGTAAATTGTGCAGACTTCTATCAGACAGCCATTGCCTCATCATCCATCATACCAACACCAGTTAATAAGTAATTTATAGGCTATCAAATCGTGATATATTGTATCAACATGACAAAATATGCTCATTGCTGATGTATGTAAAAAAAAAAAAAGAAAAACACATTGGCACCTGTTGAATGTGTGAGGTATAAGTTTTTACAAAATGAGCATACTAAGTGTGTCTTATGCTAATTGTGACCAAAATTTAGTGTAACTGTATGCTTAAAATTAAAAACAAAAAAATTGTCAAAACATACAGGCAGTGTCCCCAGGGATTAAGGTAGATTTCTGATGTGTTATATTCTATTTGATAATTTAATTGGAGAAGAGAAAAATGCGGCATACCATACCTGGATTCATCCCTCAAAGACCCTAACCCAGGCTCATCCCTGGCAGGCCTCTCACCTGTCATTAAATGATAGGGGAGAGGAGAAAAATGCAGTGGACCAGACCAGGATTCGAACCTGAATCTCTGGTCAGGTGCCCTACCGACTGAGCTATCTGGCCACCAGGAATTGAACACGGCTGACTGCCACAATAAGATATTTTAGAATCTTAATTGAAATATGTGGTGTAGACATGCATTTCACTCAGAAAATTTTCTTCATATAGTTGAATGAGTTTCTTAACATTTTTGTGAGTTATATGGTCTGTTAAAAAAGACGTTTGTTTTATTTTGAAAACTTCATTGTCGATTTCATTTTAGGTTAAATGAATTGCTGGAAGGTGGACTGTACTCGTCAGAAATTACAGAGGTAGCTGGAGAAATATCGTCAGGTAAAACACAGGTAAGACAGGGCACTGAATAACACACAAACTGTATTTTATATTGTGATACATTTACATTACAATACATACTAGGTATATTTGTGATTATACACATGTGCATTTTGAAAGAATAAAAAATATGTATAAAATGCTGTGCCGTGGTCAAAATTGGCAGCCGCTATGATTGAATAGGGGAATGACTATACATTTATATTTTCTAATTTGTTATTTGCAACCGTTAATGCAGAGCCAGTAAAATAGATATTTACAACCGTTAAATTAGCAGAAATGGTCGCAAATACCAAAAAAGACGATAGTTATTCTCTTCTTATTGCAATTTATGCATTTGTTCAACGTTCACTTCTTATTTTGTTAGTTTTGCAACATGAAATATGTCACTGGGTGTTGTGTTTTTGTTTTGCAGTAAATTGTGACGTCAAAATCAAAAGCTTTCACTTTCATAATTGATCATTCTGATGCCTCAAACACCAGTAAATTGACCAATCAAAATGTGTTTTATAAATGCCATTGATTTACATTAAGGAAATAAACAAATTTGTCTCCTAGTTTTGCCTGAGTTGCTGTGTTTCCGCGGTGAGTACAGCGAAGCAGAATATTGTGTACATTGACACGTGTGGCGGGTTCTCTGCGGACAGACTTGCAGGAATCGCTGAGGTTCAGTACGGAGAGGAAGTAAGAGTATTACCTTCTAAATTCACAAGCTTATATCATTGTTATCGCTTCTCCACAACATTGAAAGGCATGCTTTCAGAATGTATAGAATGATTTTTCATTTGAAAGAAAAATTTTGTTTACTAGTTTCACACACTGAACTCGGCATGATTATAGTTATAACTGTGTAGCCTAATATTTTGAAGTTTTTTAGCAGTTTGTGATAACCACTATATTTTTTATTATATCATTGACAGAAACAGAATACAAAATTATATAACCATATCACTTTACTATTGTAAAGTTACATGTACACATATTAGATTTTAATATCTTTTAGCTATTTAATGTACTGACATAAGTTTGTTTTAGGCTTGTTATTTGGTTGTAATGTTTTTAAAGCAGTTAGAGCATATCCTGCAGTCAGTGAAAGTTGTGGAGGCACATGACATATTTCAACTTATGTCAGCATTGGAAACAGTCAAGGAAAATATGATTAAAAAGGTAGTATTTTTTTTTCCATTTTCCAATTCATGAGCCAGAAAATAAAAATAATGAATTTGTGATGAATTGTTAAAGCTACTGTACCATTTGATGTCAGGTAAACATTGTTATACATGTACTTGATTACACAGGATGACCCATTTTATGATCTGGTCAAGCTGATCATTGTGGACAGTGTTACAGCAGTTATCTACCCCTCCCTGGGTGGACAGCAGATGGATGGTAAGAGATATATATCGAAAATTATAGATAAACATCAGTACTTTATACCTCTATACAACATAATGTTCTTTAAGTCCGAAAAACATGCATTAGTGTATAGAAAAGGATCTTTAAAAAATCTTTGAGACAAAATTAACTGTTTTAAGTTTGTCTTTAGTTTATGATGTATGTACATTTCAATCACTATTCTCACTTAAAATTTTTCTGATAATTCTTTTCAGGACATGGTCTTATGGTTCAGCTCTCTCTGAAAATCAAGCGTTTGGCTGCAGACTTCAGCTTAGCTGTACTGGTATGCTCTTTTCCAACAACCACAAAAAATCTTTTTTAATAAGTATTAAATGTAACATCACCATGTTGGCTTACAGTCAACAAATCAAATGAAAGTGGAATGAATTACATGTAAAACATAAAAGCTACTCATATACGGCATGCAAGACAAATGCACACATTTAATTCTGTACATTATTAATTTTATCAAATATTCTTTAATTCGAACAACTAAATATGCTTTTAGAGGAGGTGTTCAAAAGTGATAAAAGCAAAACCGATCCTTAAGAAAATCACCATTAAGGTGGAATTAACCGATTGTCTTTCCATTGTTTTTGGAGTGTTTTTTTTTTTCCTTATAATATCGATGACATCTAATTTTCTTCTTCCTTTATTCAGATTGTTAACAATGTAACAGGGGATGGAAAAGTCAGCCTGGGTAAGACTTGGTCACATGTCCCCCACAATAGACTGCTCCTCTCACTTGCCAGGGACCAGAAACCAAATGTTAGAGAGGTGGTGTTGGTGAAAAGTTCAAAGTCGGTAAGATATCTACTATGCATTTAATTAAATTAAATAAATAAGATTAATTATTTTATCTCAGCAGAATACATGTATAAAGAAATATGAAAATTCAGAATATTTGAATTTCAACCCTTCAAATGAATATTCAAATATTCACTGACATTCCTACTGCATATTGCATGTTTATTGTTTATTGCATGTGATGATTTCAACTGAATCTAATGTTTTTGACAGGCAACAGGTGGGAAGATCATGTTAGAAATTACAGAAAAGGGGACTGAAGACATTAAATGAACCTCTTTTTAACCCACTGCACCTCTCTCTGCATCCTTAAGCAGGACAGTTGTGGATGCCAAGCTGCCAGAGTCTCGCCTCATCAAAGAGCTCAATTATAGTGAAGTTTCCCTGCTTTTCTAAGAAGGAAAGAAAGAGAGGATTGATTTTCAGCCTCCTTATATGGACAGAATTGGTCAATTATTTCCTTGCAACACTTACATTATATTGACTGTACTCTTCTTTTTGGAAGTGCTTCATTAAGAGATCTGTCAATCTCCTCATACACATATATTAACATTTTTTCAATACAGTGTACCTGCTTCCTATCTGTCTTAGCATTCAAGATAATGTTCATTTATACATGTATCTTCAAACTTGAGTAATTCTTAAATATTGGATACTCAATTTGAGCATAGATATTTCTGTCATAATAGTGTTATGATGAATTTCTTATAGCAGGAAATATAATGCATAAATCTGAAAATCTATTGAAATTATAAGTAATGAAAACAAGAATTGTAGGTCACGATGACCTACTTTTGACATTTTATGGCTATATTTAAGTATCTTGGGTATTTATTAGCTTAGTATCATCAAACTTTGCGAGTCAATGCATCTTTGGTGTTTGGAGAGTGACGACCAAAAAGTAGGTCAAGGTGACCTACTTTTGACATTTTATGGCTTTATTAGCTCTTCTGAGCCAAAGGCTCAAAGAGCTAATGCTATGGCCATTTGTGCGGTGTGCGTCGTGCGGTGTGCGTTAACTTTTTAGAATATGGGCCATAACTCAAGAACCCCTTGGCCAATCATTGTCAAATTTGTTACAGGGTATCCTTAGCCCAAGGGCTACCATTTATACTAAAACTAGGGTTGGGACCCTAAAACAAGGGGAGATAATCAGGAAAATAAAACCAAAAGTACTGGTTGCTAAAAAATCTTCTTCTCCAGAACCACTAGGCAGATTTTCACCAAACTTACATACAAGGGTCGGGATATGTTGAAGATTAAAAATTGTTCAAGGCATGACCCTGGGGCAAAGGGCGTGGTCTCAAGGTCACTTCAAAGTTGACCAAAATTTACACTTAATAAAAATATTGATATTTTGCTTACTATAAAGACTAGGATCACCAAATCTTGTAAGTTGATGCATCTTAGGACTTCACATCATGTTAACCCAAAAGTAGGTCACGGTGAACTTTTAAAATTTTGCTGGCATTTGTTTTCAAATTGATTTGGAGGCATATTTTGGACACTTTAAGGCCTATGATCATCAAACTTTGTCAGTTGATGCATCTTGGGTCCTCAAACAACGGCAACTTAAAAGTAGATCACCATGACCTACTCTTTAAACTTAATGACTAATCCTTTCTAAAACATTGAATCCCATTATTTCAGACACTGAGAGGTTTAGATTCATCAAATCTTGTAAGTTGATGCATCCTGGGACCTTAAAACATATTTATGAAAAAGTAGGTCACTGTGACCTACTTTTTGAATTTTGTAGGCATTTGTTTTCAAATTGATTTGGAGGCATATTTTGGACACTTTAAGGCCTATGTTCATCAAACTTTGTCAGTTGATGCATCTTGGGTCCTCGAAAAACGTCAACTTAAAAGTAGATCACCATGACCTACTTTTGAAACTTTATGACTAATCCTTTCTAAAACATTGAATCCCATTATTTCAGACACTGAGAGGTTTAGAATCATCAAATCTTGTAAGTTGATGCATCCTGGGACCTTAAAACATATTTATGAAAAAGTAGGTCACTGTGACCTACTTTTTGAATTTTGCAGGCATTTGTTTTCAAATTGTTTAAAAGGCATATTTTGATTACCTTCAGACCTAGGATCATCAAACTTTGTCAGTAGATGCATCTTGGGACTTTGAAAAATGTTGACCAAAATGTAGGTCATGATGACCTACTTTCGACATTTTATGGCTATATTTAAGTATCTTAGGTATTTATTGGCTTAGAATCATCAAACTTTGTGATTCAATGCATCTTGGGTTTTCGGAGAGTGATGACCAAAAAGTAGGCCACCGTGACCTACTTTTGACATTTTATGGCTTTATATAGGTATCTCCCATACTTATTGGCTTAGAATCATCAAACTTTGTCCATTGATGCATCTTGGGTTTTCGGAAATTGTAGATCAAAAAATAGGTCACGGTGACCTACTTTTGACATTTTGTGGCTATATTTAAGTATCTATGGTACTTATTGACGTAAAATCATCAAATTTTGTCAATCAAAAAGTAGGTCACTGTGACCTACTTTTGACATTTTATGGTTATATTTAAGTATCTCAGGCACTTATTGGCTTAGAATCATCAAACTATGTCAGTTGAGGCATCTTGGATTTCTGAGATTGTTGACAGAAAAATAGGTCACGATGACCTACTTTTGACATTTTATGGCTATATTTAAGTATCTCAGGCACTTATTAACTTAGAATTATCAAACTTTGTCAGTTGAGGCATCTTGGGTTTTCAGAAAAATGTCTATCAAAAAATAGGTGCAGTGACCTACTTTTGAATATCTCAGATACTTATTAGCTTAGAATCATCCAATTTTGTAAATTTAGGCATCTTGGGTTTTGGGTGAACATTGACTAAAAAGTAGGTCACAGTGACCTACTTTTGACATTTGATGGCTATAATCAATTATATCTGGTTTTTATTGGCTCGGAATCATCAAATTTTGTCAGTTGAGTCATCTTAGGGTATCGGAGAATGTTGACCAAGATGTAGGTCATGGTGTCCTACTTTTGAATATCTCAGGTACTTTATGGCTTAGAATCATCAAACTTTGTCAGTTTAGGCATACTGGGTTTTTGGAGAATGTCGACCAAAAATAGGTCACCATGACCTACTTTTGACATTTGATGGCTATATTTAATTATATCTGTACTTATTGGCTTGGAATCATCAAACTTTGTCAGTTGAGGCATCTCAGGGTATCAGAGAATGTCGACCAAGAAGTAGGACACAATGACCTCCTTTTGAATATCTCAGGTACTTATTGGCTTAGGATCATCAAACTTTGTCAATATATCTTGAGTCCTCAGACAATTTCAATCAAAAGGTAGGTCACTGTGACCTGCTTATGGTATTTTATAATTATATTATAATATGTTCAGTCTTAACTGGCTAAATATTATCAAACTTTGTCAGTTGATGCATTTTGGGTCTTATGATACTAATAGAGTTTGAGGCTTCTAATAGAAGTGATAGATTGTACAATTTATCAGAAGAGCGATTCAAGGCCCATGGGCCTCTTGTTTAAGTATCTCTGGTACTTATTGACCTAGAATCATCAATTTTGTCAGTTGATGCATTTTAGGTTTTCAAAGATTGTCGACCAAAAAGTAGGTCACAGTGACCTACTTTTGAATATCTCAGGTACGTATTAGCTTAGAAACATCAAATTTTGTCAGTTTAGGCACCTTGGGTTTTTGGAGAACTTCTCACCAAAAAGTAGGTCACTCTAACCTACTTTTGACATTTTATGCTATATTTAATTATATCTGGTACTTATTGGCTCGGAATCATCATACTTTGTCAGTTGAGGCGTCTTATGGTTTCATGGAATGTCAACCAAGAAGTAGGTCACTGTGACCTACTTTTGAATATCTCGGGTATGTATTGGCTTAAAATCATCAAACTTTGTCAGTTTAGGCATCTTGGGTTTTTGGAGAACGTCGACCGGTAAAGGCACCATACAATCCCATGTCTCTTTGGTTGCCCATGTGGGAATGATACCAATTAATACCACTAAAACGAGGCTGAAACGTATAGTTAAAAGACTGTCCTGGTAAAATGGGACATTGGGTCACAAAAGCTACTCCATCCATGGCAGCCGAGCCAAGCTGGTCTATTCCATGCCAGTGAATGGTGACGCCTTTGTTTACCAAGTTGTTTTTGACTATGATGGTGATCGTCTGATTCTGGTAGAGAAAGATTGAAGGTCCTGGCATAGTTCCATTCACGGTAATGAGCGGTCTTGTGGTATTCCACCCATCAGCAGTTATTACTTTCATTATATCAACAGGCTCTCCTCCGACTACTGGATACAATGATCTATTTTTGGCATAGATCAGTCCCGTAGACGGATCAATCATTGTAAACGCGTTTTCAACTATTAGAGACGTCATACAGGAAGCGTTATTCTCACAGACGAATCCTTCAATGGAGATAGGTATTACCAGAATGAGAAACAGTGGGTGCGAATTCTGTAAAGAAACATAATACTAGTACTTATCCATAACATGTATTATATCTGGGATAATTTTCATAAATGCATAAACCAAATACTATATATAATATGTATTTTTAAATTATGTCATTGTCCATTCGAACTTGATGCAAATTTTGATGAAACTAAACAATGAGAAAGATTAGAGGAAAAGGGAAAATAAAGTTTGGACTAATAAAAAATAAAACTGTACATTAACATATTAATGACATTTACCCAATCAAATATTAGAAGTAATGGACTTATCCTGCAAAGACAATACTATTGTTTCTAGAACGCTCTTTCATGGTATTAAGATGCAGATGTAGGCCCCTAGGATTTTTTCTGAGTAAAAGACATTCGATTTTTTTTTTTTTACTAGTAATTGACAATTAGTGACTTGAAATAATTGCTTGAATGATAAATGTGTTTTCAGAATTTAGTTGTGGTGTTCTTCACACACACACACACCCTCACACACACACACACACACCCTCACTCACTCACACACACACCCTCCCTCTGTCGCACACCCTTACGGCGAATTTCTTTCAAATTTGATTCAGAAGTATAGGTTTGAACTTTGTAGTAAAAGCTTGATAAAAATGTAAATAAATATGATAAATGCAACTTCTGTTGAATTTACCTTTTCCAAAAAGGAATAATAAATATATCTGAAATTTTTTAGACAAATTACATGTAAATACATTGAGAAGATTATAAATTGATGTCTAAAAAAATAAGTGATTTATACATACTTACCATGCTTAAGAACATTATCCAAAGAAATTACCAACCTTTTCTATGCGTACTAACAAAAGTTAGGTTATAAAGAATTCGGCTGAAGTTCAATTATTTAAATAAATATTTGATACACATCCTAGTTTCTTAGAAAATAAAAGTAAAATACCCGCCACATTACGCACCATTAAACGTACTCCAGTACTTAAATGATTAAAATCTAAGAAAAGGATTTACAGATTAACACATACATGTATATCTCTTCTAAATTATAATTGCATATTTTAAGAGACTATGAATGCGTAATGTTAGAGAAAAAATCAATTGTACTTTTTTTTAACTAACATATTTGATGAAAGAACAAGATGTGTATGTGGAACACTAATTTCCCCGTATGGCAGCTTATGGCGTACGTCAAAGTCCAAGATCAAAATCAAGATCAAAATTGATGGTACCCAATGCGAGGTCTTGTCACAAGGAATATACTTGTGGAGTTTTAAAGACCTAGTACTAACTGTTCAAAACTTATGGCTAAAGTTAAAGTACTGTTTTTAAAAAGTGGGACAACCTCTAAGATAAAGGTCAAAAGGTAAAAAAAATTACGCAATTAAAAGGCATTTTCAACATGTGAAATATGAAATCCTTAGCACCAATTGTCTTATTAATTAAATTTCATTCACTGTGTAATGTGTACAGATGTACGCGTCAGTTACACTTTGGGGTACCCAGCTCTTATCCGCAACTCCTCCTATACCACTGAAAAAAATTAATGATACTTTCAGATTCTTTACCAGGGTATTTCATAATGCCATTGTGCACCTTTTACTTAACTTCTAGATCTGACACTTATTCCTGGTCCCCCAGAGCAAAACACGGACTTTGCCAAAATAACCATATGAGGGGGGGGGGGGGGGGTATCATTTAGTGAGCTCAGTGGTCACAGTACCTCTAGTTTATTTATTGTACGAAGTTGGATTTTTGTAGAACTACAAAGATTCTTACTCATTATTTTCATATGTCCAAAAAATATCCTGTTCAAAATCAGGTCACATCGACATTTTATCTATTAATCAACAAGGTAGGTCCTTCTCCACATATTTCACGAACCAATGATTGCAATTACATACCGGGGGTATATATATCAAGGTAGAGTTTACGGAATCAACAGGATGTCCATTATAATGTTTAAATCCTACAAGTGCATCAGAACCCATGCAGTGAAAGTTGCATCAATTCAAGAATTCAACTTATAAGAACGAATTGATCATACTAGTAAATTGGAGAAATCTGCTAAAATGATCTAATTTTTAGATAGGTTTTAAAAAAAATTACAGAAATGGGTTAAAAAAAAATTTGGAAAATCCGTATGTATTTTATATTTCATTGCTTCGCATTTGTTGCAACAGAAATTATAACTGGAAATACACAACAAAAGTCACACGATGGAGTGGCTGATCAGCAGGTCCAGTGATAAATTTAATGGACAAGCTTCATTTAAACATACTGATAAGTTTCAAAACTATATGAGGCGCCGTTTTGGTATTTAAAGACCTATAGCCTTGGGAACCGTTGTTATTTCATAAATAATTTGAATAGGTAATATCAGTTATTCGAATAAGTGATATCACGTATTTGATTTGAATTGGTTATTCGAATAGGTGATATCACGTATTTGATTTGAATTGGTATGTCACCTTTTCGAAAAAAGTGATATCACTTATTCGAATAGGTGATATCATCTATTCAAATTATTTATGAAATAACAACGGCTCCCAAGGCTATAGGTTTTTAAATCTCATTATACCCCCACTTGAAAAGCGTGAGGGTATATAGTAATCGGGATGTCCGTCCGTCCGTCTTTCACTCTTTTGGGTACTCATCTTTTATCCGCAACTCCTCTTATACCACTGAATGAAATTTAATGAGACTTTTACAGAATCTTTATTACATAATGCAATTGTGACCTCCTATTTTAATTTTTGATCCGGCACATCTTTTGGGTGTCCCATAATAAAACATGGATACTACCATTATATTCATAAGGGAGGCTGGGGGTATCATTCAGTGGGCTCATTGCTCACAGTACCTATAGCTAACTGTCCCTTTCATTTTATAACTCGATCATCGTTCTTGAAGTCACAATGAATATTACAGCGTCGCATTTAGTTTTATGAGTGAGTGGCTCAAATCAGTTCTTTAATCCACTGAGTTTGTCTATAGCATAGACAAAACCAGGGACATTAGCAACTGGAATACCACATACAAGCACTCCCTATTACAGACTGTGACTTGAGTGCATCAACAATGCACACACCTCTCTTGGTGGGCCATGCTCATCATATTCAACTAAAAAAAGAAGAATAAGAATGAACTTACCATCTTCTAAATAGGTACTGCTGGCCAGTATACTTCCATCGGTGTTGTTTGTTTGTTGGCTTTGGTCACAGCCAAGATTGAGTACAAGTCACAGTCTAAAGATTTATGAGTGAGTGGCTCAAATCAGTTCTTTGATCCAATAGACAAAACCAGGGACATTAGCAACTGGAATACCACATACAAGCACTCCCTATTGCAGACTGTGACTTGAGTGCATCAACAATGCACACACCTCTCTTGGTGGGCCATGCTCATCATATTCAACTAAAAATAGAAGAATAAAAATAAATTTACCATCTTCCAAATAGGTACTGTTGGCAAGTATACTTCATTCGATGTTGTTTGTTTGTTGGCTTCTATCACAGCCAAGATTGAGTACAAGTCACAGTCTGAAGATTTATGAGTGAGTGGCTCAAATCAGTTCTTTAATCCACTGGGTTTGTCTATAGCATAGACAAAACCAGGGACATTAGCAACTGGAATACCACATAGAAGCACTTCCTATTGCAGACTGTGGCACTCCCTATTGCAGACTGTGAATTGAGTGCATCAGCAATGCACACACCTCTCTTGGTGGGCCATGCTCATCACATTCAACTAAAAATAGAAGAATAAGAATGAACTTACCATCTTCTAAATAGGTACTGCTGGCCAGTATACTTCCATCGGTGTTGTTTGTTTGTTGGCTTCTATCACAGCCAAGATTGAGTACAAGTCACAGTCTAAAGATTTATGAGTGAGTGGCTCAAATCAGTTCTTTAATCCACTGGGTTTGTCTATAGCATAGACAAAACCAGGGACATTAGCAACTGGAATACCACATACAAGCACTCCCTATTGCAGATTGTGACTTGTGTGCATCAACAATGCACACACCTCTCTTGGTGAGCCATGCTCATCATATTCAACTAAAAATAGAAGAATAAAAATGAACTTACCATCTTCTAAATAGGTACTGTTGGCAAGTATACTTCATTCGGTGTTGTTAGTTTGTTGGCTTCTATCACAGCCAAGATTGAGTACAAGTCACAGTCTGAAGTTTTATGAGTGAGTGGCTCAAATCAGTTCTTCAATCCACTGGATTTGTCTATAGCATAGACAAAACCAGGGACATTAGCAACTGCTTTACCACGTACACGCACTGCCTATTGCAGATTGTGACTTGAGAGCATCAACAATGCACACACTTTTCTTGGTGGGCCATGCTCATCATATTCAACTGAAAATAGAAGAATAAAAATGAACTTACCATCTTCTCAATAGGTACTGCTGGCCAGTATTCTTTAATCTGGGGTGTTGGTTTGTTGGCTTCTATCACAGCCAAGATTAAGTACAAGTCACAGTCTAAAGATTTATGAGTGAGTGGCTCAAATCAGTTCTTTAATCCACTGGGTTTGTCTATAGCATAGACAAAACCAGGGACATTAGCAACTGGAATACCACATACAAGCACTTCCTATTGCAGACTGTGGCACTCCTTATTGCAGACTGTGAATTGAGTGCATCAGCAATGCACACACCTCTCTTGGTGGGCCATGCTCATCACATTCAACTAAAAATAGAAGAATAAGAATGAACTTACCATCTTCTAAATAGGTACTGCTGGCCAGTATACTTTCATCGGTGTTGTTTGTTTGTTGGCTTCTATCACAGCCAAGATTGAGTACAAGTCAAAGTCTAAAGATTTATGAGTGAGTGGCTCAAATCAGTTCTTTAATCCACTGGGTTTGTCTATAGCATAGACAAAACCAGGGGCATTAGCAACTGGAATACCACATACAAGCACTCCCTATTGCAGATTGTGATTTGAGTGCATCAACAATGCACACACCTCTCTTGGTGGGCCATGCTCATCATGTTCAACTAAAAATAGAAGAATAAAAAAAAAACTAACCATCTTCCAAATAGGTACTGCTGGCCAGTATTCTTCAATCTGGGGTGTTGGTTTGTTGGCTTCTTTCACAGCCAAGATTAAGTACAAGTCACAGTCTAAAGATTTATGAGTGAGTGGCTCAAATCAGTTCTTTAATCCACTGGGTTTGTCTATAGCATAGACAAAACCAGGGACATTAGCAACTGGAATACCACATACAAGCACTTCCTATTGCAGACTGTGGCACTCCCTATTGCAGACTGTGATTTAATAGGGACATTAGCAACTGGAATACCACATACAAGCACTCCCTATTGCAGATTGTGACTTGAGTGCATCAACAATGCACACACCTCTCTTGGTGGGCCATGCTCATCATATTCAACTAAAAATAGAAAAATAAAAATAAACTTATCATCTTCTAAATAGATACTGTTGGCCAGTATACTTCAATCGTTGTTGTTTGTTTGTTGGCTTCTATCACAGCCAAGATTGAGTACAATTTACAGTCTGAAGATTTATGAGTGAGTGGCTCAAATCAGTTCTTTAATCCACTGGGTTTGTCTATAGCATAGACAAAACCAGGGACATTAGCAACTGGAATATCACATACAAGCACTCCCTATTGCAGACTGTGACTTGAGTGCATCAACAATGCACACACCTCTCTTCGTGGGCCATGCTCATCACATTCAACTAAAAATAGAAGAATAAAAATAAACTTACCATCTTCCAAATGGGTACTGTTGGCCAGTATACTTCAATCGGTGTTGTTTGTTTGTTGGCTTCTATCACAGCCAAGATTGAGTACAAGTCACAGTCTAAAGATTTATGAGTGAGGGGCTCAAATCAGTTCTTTGATCCACTGGGTTTGTCCATAGCATAGACAAAACCAGGGATATTAGCAACTGGAATATCACATACAAGCACTCCCTATTGCAGATTGTGACTTGTGTGCATCAACAATGCACACACCTCTCTTGGTGGGCCATGCTCATCATATTCAACTAAAAATAGAAGAATAAAAATAAACTTACCATCTTCTAAATGGGTACTGTTGGCCAGTATACTTCAATCGGTGTTGTTTGTTTGTTGGCTTCTATCACAGCCAAGATTGAGTACAAGTCACAGTCTGAAGATTTATGAGTGAGTGGCTCATATCAGTTCTTTAATCCACTGGGTTTGTCCATAGCATAGACAAAACCAGGGACATTAGCAACTGGAATACAAAATGCAAGCACTCCTTATTGCAGACTGTGACTTGAGTGCATCAACAATGCACACATCTCTCTTGGTGGGCCATGCTCATCATACAGTCATTCCCGTATAATTCATACAATTACCAAGTCCATTGTATTGAAAAACGAATTTAAGAGCAGTGATATAATTTTGTGTTTGATTGATAAAGTAAACATCCTTTGTTAATAAAATGAAATTTTACACGTAAATCTTTCTTCGTTTTGTTTTTATGGCCATTCCAACTCACCACATGCAAGAACTCCGTAACGGAGGTTATAACTCAGTTAAAGCAGCTGTAAAGTTATTAAAATCTTTGTTCATGTTTTAATTTTTATTGAACTTCGAAGCTTTATCAATATACAGCTAAATTATAACAGAAGAAATTCTGAACTGCAAAGATAAAAAATATTGACTAAATATGTGTAAATCCAGATAACAGAATTTTTGGACAATAAAATAACCACTATTTTCCAGTAGGAATATTGCCAAGCAATCAGAATATTACATTACTTGACCACTTGATTTGAAAAATGAAAGGATATATCTTTAGAATGAAAGACCTTTTATGATTATAAAATTGACCACTTTTCAAAGAAAAGTTGATATACAAATTGCTCCAAAATTGTAACGGAGGTTACACAAACTCATTTTGGAGATTAAGAGATAAAAATACTTTGTAAAACGTGTCAAACACACTTTGAAAATAATGTATTTACACAATTAAGAGTAAAACTAAACTGTTTTCCCCTCTTTTTTAAAGCAATTTACCAAAAAGTGTGTTTCGTTACGGAGGTTATTATGAATATTTAAAGAAAAGAGTAAAGCGAATTTTAGACTTCCTATCAGCTTTACAAACTTATGTCGCTCAGCATTACTAAGGGTCAATCAACTTACTCAAATATTTATTAATATGTTACTGTCTTTTTTAACTGCAAATTTGAAAGTGAAGATTTAAACTTCTATAACCTCCGTTACAAATTCGTTTCGAAGAATCGGTGTGAATGCGTTTACCTAATGGTGAATTTAAATAAGAATAATTGGAAAACATACTTTATTTGTAAAGAAAGGATAAAAATATTTGTTTTAACGTTTTTTAGGCAAATACATTTATTTAAAAAAAAAAACCAAATAATTTTAACCTCCGTTACGAAATACCTTAATGAACCCTGTAATAATGAAGTGATTTATTGAATCATTGTGAAGTAACTGTCACCATGGTCACACATAAGCATAATTTTGTAAGAAAACTTATTTAATATATCAGAATATGTGAAAAATTCACTAAAAGACACGAAAATTCACTTTTTGCAGAAAAACCCAACCTCCGTAACATCGCTGGTTTTACGTACAAAAGAGCATAATTTCACTGTATACCGCTGATAGTTCACATAAGGGTGACCTTTTTATGCCCATACGCATTACGGAATATTAGACATTTACAAAACGAAAAAGAAACACTATAATTATTATTTGTAATATGCAAAAACATCTAAGTTAAGGCCATTTTTACCACAACATTTTCAAAAATACCTTTATTTTATGCTTTAAACTCATTATGATTCTTATATTCCATTTTGTTGTCAACTTAAAGAGTAAACTTCTAGCATTATCTGGTAGATTTAAACACCTGAAATATTGCACACGTCAGATTTTGTTGATTTTCTGTTACGCAGGTTAGAGGTTACGGAGGTTAGAACCATCAATAATATCTTTATTTCTGAATTGTTGTTTAACTTTCCTTACATTTGTTTTTTGTTTACTAGACATACCCATTGGTGTCAATCAACTGCCTTGAAATAGTACTTCACATAGCCTCCGTTTCTTCACAATCACTGTCACGTAGGTTAGGTTCTTATATGCGACATTATAAAAAATCCGTATTTTTAAAAATTTTGAACACGGATTTATTAATTTGCTTAAAAAAGGATTCTGTGCTAAAGTTTTAATATATATTAGACACAAAAACATAGTTTTAGCTCTACTAACGATATATTGTATTATCTTAAAAACTATTCAAACACTGTTACGGTAGGTTAGGTGAAATTTGGCGACAGCGATGATCAAGGTCTGTTTAAAAAATTGTTATTCATTTACCAATTAAAGTTTCATTTATATGATTTTGACATGTTTCTTCATTAATTAAAACAATTTTTGTTTGTTTAGAACAAAATGCGACCAGGTTATGCACATTTAACCAGCAAGGTATACGTTGGCGACATCGCCTTTTACACGATTCCGGACTTCCTTTTGTGTAAATACTCGGAGAAAAAATATAAAAAAATATAACAGCTAATATTATTTTGTGTGGCAAAATATGTTAACATAAAGGGTCAAGGAATAATTTGAATATCAGTAACCATAGCTTTGAAATGTATTGAAATGTATTGGCGACATAGCGTTTTTTCATTTGTATGAATTATACGGGAATGACTGCATATTCAGCTAAAAATGGAAAAAATACAAGATCACTAATAATCAGACAATAAAATAAACTTCAGTCGTGTACTGCTGGCATGTATTCTGCAATCGGTTTTGTTTCTTGGCTTCTCTATCACAGTCAAGATTGAGTACAAATCAAAGTCTGAAATTTTATGGGTGAATGCCTCAAATTAGGTTTTAATTCACTGGGTTTGTCTAAAGCATATACAAAACCAGGGACATTAGCAACTTTTACCACGTACTGGCACTTGTGACTTGGGATATATGAATCATATTCAACTTCATCTTCCAATTGATGAATTGTGTGTACTGCAAGTATGGGCAAAACCAGGGACATTAGAAGCTGTTACCTTTTTTTGTTTAATTTACCCTTGCAATGGAAAATATCTTTTTTTAAAGCACTTTGGACTATCTGAACATTTTGAAATGTCATTTTAGCAGTGATATTTTAGCCCAGTAATTTCATTGCTTGATTTTCATACGAAAAAATAAACCATTTTTCAAATTCAAATTCAGCTAATACTAGTAGTATGTGTTATAAACGAAAAACAGATCAAAAATTATTCTAGAGGGTAACGTGGTATGGATTATTTTCGCTTCAGGTGAAGAAGTTCGGGCAATTAAATTGTGTTTATTATGTATATGGCAATGCATAAATAATGATATTTTGATTATTTCCATTTTTATTTTGTCTAAAAATTATAAACATAAGATACAAACATTGAAATAAAACGCATTAAGATCCCCAAACCTGTTGTTCTCTTTTATATTTCTATTTTTTAACCTCCCCTTCTTTCCGTGCATCCAAAGCCTTTGCGGCCTATAACTCGAGTGAAGTCATGGTAACAGTATCCGGGTTATTTCCACAATTAACGTTCGGAGCGGACACTGTGTAAAAATCCGGAATCTTAAGAGAAGTTTTAGGTCATGTCTCAAACATCGAATAATGTATCGAATGTTAAATAATTATAATCAATTACTAGTAAATATATACAAACAGCAGATTAATTTTCAATATCTTTGCCTTGTAAAATGCAAGCAAATTAACAGAGTAGCGGAAACTGATAGTTCAACATGTTCAATAAATGTTCCTCTTCTTTACATATAGGCCTAGTTTTTGTCGAACCTGATACATAGTAAATCTGCATGTTGACTTACTTATCTTCCTTTTTTGTGCATGAAAATTTTGTATGCCCGACAAGCACAGCTCTACTGCTCATGTATCATGCATCGCTCCATGGATGTTGCAGTATGTTTTGATAACCAATGAATTATAACAATTATAACAAGTTATGGGTTTGTATTATGATTTCGGAAAATAAAATACATTTATAAATAAAGTTTGCCCCAACACTAAACATGTTTGTATGGACCAAACCTGTCTGGATCTTCCCTTTCTTGTGTATTTTGCGATTTTCTATCTCTGCTCCTTTACACCGTCCGCACACTTTCGCGCTCCGTAACTCTTTGTTGACAATAGAATCTACTTCATTGGTAACCGATTCTCCTTCGGAATAAACTCTGTCATTTTCACACGCAAATGAACCAATATTTCCGAGTATTTTCGAATGCCTCCTTCATAGACGAGTTATGTCCCTTGGTTTGATTTTTTTTTTTATTGAAAGGCCTAAAGTACGCAAGTTGGACTCTTTCAAGGAATTTACTTTTGTGAAAAAGCAAAAAAAAAAAACGTAATAAAACTAAATATATCAAAATTAAATGAAATAAAGTAATAAAAAAACCCGGATTTTTAGGATTGCCGGTAATTTATAATCTTGGTAGAATTATATTAGCTTGGATTTATCAATAAATTAACTTTGTTGTAAAGCATCACGCTGATAAGCAATAACCCCCCCCCCCCCTCCTCTTTTATTGCCCTCCTTTTCAGTAAACAATATCTTATAAATAATGTGTAAGCAGCTTCAAATGTATTATAAGATTAATGCAAAACATCAAATTGACTTCAATAAAATTATGAATAAGCTTTTCAATTGATTTTTCCAAGCTAGATAGAATTTAAATAAGCATAGAATTTTTAAACTAGAAAAAGATAAGATTTTTCTTCACAAAAAAGGACCCGAGACTTTATTTTGAATATATACATAAACTATGGTACATTAATAATAAGATCCCTGGCACCTGTTGAAAAAAAGGTTTAAAATATTCCACGTATCCATTTAATTTAAACACTGAGGTCTTTGCCTCGAGATGATTTTTTTTTCACAATTTCGATATTTTATGTGCCAGGAAAAACTGGTACGTAAAATATCACAAAACGCGTAAAAAAGCCCTGAAACGTCAGATGAACTCTGTGCAGCACTGCAAGTCTTGGTGAATGCCAGAGAAATAAATACAAAATATACTGAACAGTGAAAAAAAATACCATTGTGTCGTAGGTAGCTACACAAGTATCCCTGTCGACCGGTCACACCCGCCGTGTGCTTCTTGTCATGATCGGGAAATAACGGAAAAATCCGTAGACAATTCAGTCTGGAATTACTGACCTAACAATAGTGTGAAAATAAATGTCCTAACAAAAGTGTGAAAAACGTTTGCCAGCATTTGAAATAATGATAGATTGTATATACTGAAAAGATCATCGCATCTCCTAGAACTTGATAAATAATGATTTTAAAAATGAAACCTTTGATGTCCTTGTTTCATTAACTTGTTTGTCAGAAGCATCCTTCGTTTTAGAAATCGTTCATACGATAGTGCTCGCTAGCTCTTAAACGTGAGGCGTAAAATCAAAATGCAGTTGATAAGGAACTAAGAGAATAAGTTGGCGACAGAAAAGTTGAAATCATCATGGTTGTTCTTAGACGTGTTAGATTACCGTTAATTTTTTAAATAAAATATCCAAATATGAAACTGATATGTTACATATGTTTTTAAATTTATTATATATGTTTTTTTTTAATTTAGCTTGTATCAAATTCAGACAATCATTCTGCAATGTCATTAACTTGGTGTTTGTAGGGTTTTAAAAAATCGACCACTATGGCTAGGGTCTCAGATGAGTTTGCTTTTGATAACAAAGTCAAGAAAATATCATACATAATTCTTGTATTACGTAAAAAAAAAAACCCCACTTCTGACATCATTTTAATGTATTCCTTCCAATTAATTGAATTAAGATCAAGTAAACTTTGATAATTAAAATTCTACAATGCTACTAAGGAGTTTAAGGTAGAGACTAGATATGTACTATTTGTTTGGTATTCGTTTAGTGAATTATTATATTTATTTGGACAAATAAGTTGTTCGGACAAAGTGTATTTGTTTGACTGAATCGGTTAATTATTCAAAGTAGATTGTAATGATATTATTGTTGAGGGAGAAATTTCTCTGTTTATGATTTTAATAGATGAATGTGTTCGCTCTAATGTAATCAAGCAAATGTCCATGCCCCATGAGTAGACAATCTCATTAATTCATGAATCTCACTGGATTTATGCCCAACATTCTTTTCCAGTGTATACTTTTTATATTTCCATAGAGGTATGTAATTACTGTATACGGGGAAATTTTCGCCCCGTTTTATTTTCGCCCCTTTCGCCTTACCTTTGGTTAGGCGAATTTAAAACGGAGGGAATTTAAAGAATACGGGACAATTTTTCTTAAACAGAAATGTGACTGGACGAACTTAAGACGGGGCAAAATTGTTTGCAAGTTTAAAAGGCCGAAAATACAGCGGGCGAAAACAAGAGGCCCATTGATCACATCGCTCACGTGAGTAACTTTGACCATTCTGTCATTTAACAAATTTCCCCCTTTGTTATACCTATCTTGACCTTGACAATCCTCAAGGGTCATGATTCGAACAATTTAGAATCTACACTACGCCAGGATGTTTCCACATAAGTTTAAGCTTTTTTAGTCCAGTTGTTCCAAGAAGATTTTTCAAGTTTTTTCCTATATATTTCAATGTAAAACTTGGATTCCCTATTATTGCCCCGTCCTTCCCCCTGGGGTCATGATTTGAACAATTTAGAATATATACTACCCAAAGATACTTCCACATAAGTTTCATCTTTTCTGAACCAGTGGTTCTTGAGAAGATATTTTAAGTTTTTGGCCACTTTGATTCCATACTGTTGCCCCGCCTTACCCCCGGGGGGTCATGATTTGAATAATTTAGAATCAACACTACCTAAGGATAGTTCCACATAAGTTTCAGCTTTTCTGTAGCAGTGGTTCTTTAAAACAAGATTTTTAAATTTTTTTCATATATATTACTATGTCAAACGTGGATTCACTATTGTGGCCCCACCCTACCCCCTGTGGTCATGATTTGAACAATTGATTTAGAATCTACACTACCCAAAAATGCTTCCATTTAAGTTTCAGCTTTTCTGGCCCAGTGGTTCTTCAGAATATTTTTTAATGACCCTACCCTATTTTTGTATTTTCTTGATTACCTCCCCTTGGAAGGGAATTTTGCCCTTTATTTTTACAATTTAAATTTCCCTTCACCCAAGCATACTTTGTACCAAGTTTGGTTAAAACTGGCACAGTGATTCTTGAGAAGAAGTTGAAAATGTGAAAAATTTACAGATGGACGGACAACAGGTGATCAGACAAGAGGCCCATGGGCCACATCGCTCACCTGAGAATCTTTTGTCATATTGTTCTTTACCAGATTCCCCCCTTGTAATACATATTGTGGCCCCGCCCTTCCCCTGGGGGTCATGATTTGAACAATTTAGAATATACACTACACCAGGGTGCTTCCACATCAGTTTCAGCTTTTCTGGACCAGTAGTTCTTATGCGAAGAAGATTTTCAAAGATTTTCCTATATATTTCTATGTAAAACATTGATGCCCCATTGTGGCCCCGCCCTACCCCCGGGGGTCATGATTTGAAAATTTTAGAATCTACACTGCCCCAAGGTGCCTTAAAATCAGTTTCAGCTTTTCTGGCCCAGTGGTTCTTGAGAAGAAGATTTTCAAAGATTTTTCCTAAATATTTCTATGTAAAACTTTGATTCACCATTGTGGCCCCGCCTAACCCCCGGGGGTCATGATTTGAACAATTTAGAATCTACACTACTCCACAATGCTTCCACATGAATTTCAGCTTTTCTGGACCAGTGGTTCTTGAGAAGAAGATTTTCAAAGATTTTTCCTATAAATTTCTATATTAAAACTTTTATTCCCCATTGTGGCCCCGCCCAACACCCAGGGGTCATGATTTGAACAATTAAGAATCTACACTACCCCACAATGCTTCCACATCAGTTTCAGCTTTTCTGGCCCTGTGGTTCTTGAGAAGAAGATTTTCAAAGATTTTTCCTAAATATTTCTATGTAAAACTTTTATTCCCCATTGTGGCCCCGCCTAACCCCCGGGGGTCATGATTTGAACAATTAAGAATCTACACTACCCCACAATGCTTCCACATCAGTTTCAGCTTTTCTGGCCCAGTGGTTCTTGAGAAGAAGATTTTCAAAGATTTTTCCTAAATATTTCTATGTAAAACTTTGATTCACCATTGTGGCCCCGCCTAACCCCCGGGGGTCATGATTTGAACAATTTAGAATCTACACTACTCCACAATGCTTCCACATGAATTTCAGCTTTTCTGGACCAGTGGTTCTTGAGAAGAAGATTTTCAAAGATTTTTTCCATATATTTCTATGTAAAACTTTGATTCCCCATTGTGGCCCCGCCCTACCCCGGGGGTCATGATTTGAACAATTTAGAATCTACACTACCCCACAATGCTTCCACATCAGTTTCAGCTTTTCTGGCCCAGTGGTTCTTGAGAAGAAGATTTTCAAAGATTTTTCCTAAATATTTCTATGTAAAACTTTTATTCCCCATTGTGGCCCCGCCTAACCCCCGGGGGTCAAGATTTGAACAATTAAGAATCTACACTACCCCACAATGCTTCCACATCAGTTTCAGCTTTTCTGGCCCAGTGGTTCTTGAGAAGAAGATTTTCAAAGATTTTTTCTATATATTTCTATGTAAAACTTTTATTCCCCATTGTGGCCCCACCCAACCCCCAGGGGTCATGATTTGAACAATTAAGAATCTACACTACCCCACACTGCTTCTACATGAGTTTCAGCTTTTCTGGCCCAGTGGTTCTTGAGAAGAAGATTTTCAAAGATTTTTCCTATATATTTCTATGTAAAACTTTTATTCCCCATTGTGGCCCCGCCCAACCCCCAGGGGTCATGATTTGAACAATTTAGAATCTACACTACCCCACAATGCTTCTACATGAGTTTCAGCTTTTCTGGTCCAGTGGTTCTTGAGAAGAAGATTTTCAAAGATTTTTCCTATATATTTCTATATAAAACTTTGATCGGCCATTATGGCCCCGCCCTTCCCCCGGGGGTCATGATTTGAACAATTTAGAATCTACACTACCCCAGGATGCTTCCACATAAGTTTCAGCTTTACTGGCCCAGTGGTTCTTGAGAAGAAGATTTTTTAATGACCCCACCCTATTTTTGTCTTTTCTTGATTATCTCCCCTTGCGAGGGGATATGTCCCTTCATTTTAACAATTCAAATTCCCCTTCACCCAAGGATGCTTTGTACGAAGTTTGGTCAAAATTGGCCCAGTGGTTCTTGAGAAGAAGTCGAAAATGTGAAAAGTTTACAGACGGACAGACAGACAGCTAGACAGACGGACGGACGACGGACAAAATGTGATCAGAAAAGCTCACTTGAGCCTTCGGCTCAGGTGAGCTAAAAAACTTGAGCTTTCAGCTCAGTTGAGCTTAAAAATCTTATCCTCCATTGTGGCTCCTCCCTACCCCCAGGGTCATGATTTGAACAAATTTGAATCATCACTACATGAGATTACTTACATGTCAATATGACTAAACATGGCTTTTTCTGTTCTTGAGAGATTTTTGCTCCATTTTCTTATGTAAAACTTCAAACCCCTATTCTGCCCCCCCCCCCCCCCCAAAAAGGTCATGATTAGAACAAACCTGAATCAAAAACCATCTGAGGATGTATCAATTATCACAGCTTTGCTGTTCTTCAAAAAAAATTTTTAAAGATATTTTCCTAAATTCTTTGATAAAACTTGATCCCCTATTGTAAACAATGGACCATGGGGTTATGATGTGAAAAAACTTAATCTACATTAAGTCAAGAAGCTTTCATATAAATGTTATTTTCCTTACTTATCTCCCCTTGGAAAAGGTGTGGTCCTTCATTTGAACTATACTCATAATTTTTATAAATCATTCGTATTACCAAACAGACATCTTAAAAGAAACAGATGATTTTGACTCTGACATTAAGTAACTTTTAAACAGTTAAAAATTAAACTAGTATACCAAAATTTGGCCTATATAAAAGAAAGGTCCGGAAAACCAAGTGAAATAAACCCATTGACAGGAGCAGATACTAAATCTAAATTAATACCCTCCAGTTTTACCAGTTGGGGACTGACAACAAATCAATGAAGAAAAAAATCTTTGTATATTTTATTTACTATGACATTTTTCATATTGTGATTCCATTCATAACAATTTTTTTCTTCAAATATTCATAGTTAAAGAAAAGGTTGCACTAAATTTAACAACTTATTGACCTTAAATTAATATGCAAATATTTTTTAAAAATTTTATGTAATATTAATTTGACAATATATATTCAACAAAGAGCACCATATAAATATTATTTCAAAACAAGATGTGTTAAGGAAACACAAAACTTTCACTCCCCGAGATTCCACAGTAAAACCTATCAAATTTTTCACCGATATGGACAGAAAGATGGAGACATTTCATTGGCATATTCTCAGAACAAAAGGCTACGTTATAGAACTTTTACACCTTTTAAAAACAATTATTCTAAGAAAATGAAATCTGCAATTGCTTTGTAGAAAAGAGATAGTTTTTGTAAGATTCAAATTAGAATTCTACAATGAAATGTTGAGGAAAAGAAATTGCCAAAAATAATCAGTTACAGGGATTTATCACCTTCTCTGACATACATACATGCACATGAACATTCTGTAAGTATACACAGATAGGACTGAAATGAATCAAGACATCTTTAAAAAATGTATACTAGTAAGAAAAACATGATTTGACAAAGTTTTTCCACATATTCTCAAAATTAAAATGGCATTTATGCATTTTATAAAATGCTAAAAATTGGATAAATATGACGTTTACAAATAAAATACTTCCAAAGGAAATTCATTTTTATATTGTTTATATAAAAAAAAATCCCTGACTATACAAAATGATACTGTACACATATTTACACACTGTACAAAAATACAGCAAAATTGATCAGCACAATTCCAAAGAGAATTCCATTCCTATGTAAACTGTTCTTACATCTACTATACATATCTGCACATTGTGTGATTTACAATGAATTGTACACATAATGGACAATTGATCAAAATAAGATGAGTTAATTCAATGTTTGTTTTATCTAAATGAGTTTTACTGAAGATTGCACACTGAAAATTACCAAACAAGGACTTAATCTACATTTTGCACGAATATTCCTGGGACTACCATTCGTAGGATATTGCATTTAAAATAATACATATTGAACTCGTCCTTGTTTTTCTATTGATCCATTCAATTTAACAGAAAAAAATTCTTGAGATCGGTATGACAGAATAATGACAGAAGAAGAGATGAATTAGTCCAGTTTCAGGACGCTGGCTTCCTGTCTGTCGCTGCTAACGTTCTGTAGCCTTTTTAAGAAGGAGTATGTACACAGCTGTTTGGTCTGTGGAGCATCCTCCTCTTCCATGGTGACATCCAGTTGACGTTTACCCAGAATCTTCTTACCCTCCCTAAAGTCTTTCATTTTTATCATGTTGTTAATGGCCCTTAAATCCTATCAAAACAGGAATGGATTATATATTTTAAAAGACATTTTCAGTTTCCATACTTTTCCTTGCTAAATACGACTTTTTTTGGTACCAAAAACTACATGTATATATTTAATTTACATGTACCTTTGCAGGACTCTTTTGAAAAGAGTAAGACAATCCAGTTGCCATGGGTGTTGCATGTAAGGTTGGTTTGTGCGGAGAGAGATAAATAGGGTGTTTACTGGACACTCGCCTAGGAGAGGCTGACTGACTTTTGACCACTGGTAAAGGTGACAGAGGTGGACAATCCTGTAATAATATACGTGGATCAATACCAATAATGTAGCAAAACAGCTTTCGCAAAACATAAACCTGAATGTGACATACCATGGTAATTACAGTGCTTTGAATATTTAAAGCAACTTCTTTTGATATTCAAGCAGTGTTCAACTACTTTTCTGGGTGACACAGAGGATACTACTCAACCTCCTACTCCTATCATAATTAAATCAATGGTTGTGCACAGTAAGTGAATAGTTATCTCAAAATAATTTTATAATGTATCTTCTTTTACTTACTTTGATTTAATTTGGCACTCCATACATATTACTTTATAGGAATGTCAATTTCTGAATATACATGTAATTTAGTTCCTAAATGGAAGCCAAGTCATCATCTCAGGAACATTGTTTTTATAGATGTACAGCAAACTTTCTATTCAAAGACACTTAGTTTCAAATAATACTTACCTTAGAATTCTTTTGAGCAGAAAACTTCTGTGCAAACTTTTTAACTTTCTCTACGAAAACCTACAAGAAATGATGTAAAGCTAAAAATTGTTTCATTCCCAGAAAACATTTCCTCAAAATCAACATGCTTTGAAAAATAAGTTACCCTATTGTAGAACATGATGAGATCACCCCTCTCCTCTCCTTCCTCACCCCCACTAGCAGACTGAATCAGAATGGTGGGGGTAGGGGGGTGGCTCCCGGGGTGAGGGGTGGGGAGCGTACTTGTTGATCTCATTGTTGACAATTTTTCTGATCTCTCTGAGAAAAGAAAGTATATGACCTCTGAAATAGCAGTTCAGTAGAAGATAAGACATGTTTAATCATCAATTCTATTCTATGCCTTACTTTTATCTGTGTTCTCTATGTTGACTGGGGAAGATTGGCCACTTGTGCCATTCTTACTGCTGTCACTCTCTCCCGATTTCCTTCTAGAGCGACATTTCAGTAGAACACTTCTGTAAACCTGCAAAAATAAGAAAGAGAAGATTGAGTGAAAGATAAGAATATAAAGAATATAAATTCTTCACTCCTCGATTCTAATAAGGAATGCTCCTCCCAGCAGGACTTACGTGACTTTCAGCTTGTGGCTGTAGTCTGTAACATCGCATGATGTCTGTGAAAGACTGTGGATGGTCTGATACCTACAACAATTATAAATCTTATTCATAGCAATAGAAATTTGAATCCTTAACTCACTATTGAACAGATATTTCCTGCTGTGTTAAGTAATTTGAACAAATTACAAAATTTAAAACTACATGCATTTATTTCGTTTTTTTTTTCAACCAATTATCTTTACACACAGAAACATGAAAGGACTCAAATTTAAGATTTTAAGTTTTAATTCCTGTAAAACCTTCCTAAGATACTAGTGTAATACATGTATTTAGTAAAAGAGTACTGAATTTGTTTTTGTGGTGTTCTTACTTTTAGTATCACTTTCATTATCATTCCTTACCTTAGCCATTACATAAATTGCACACATAATAATTTGGTCAATGTGTCTGTCCATCATCAACTCCACATGGTTAACAAGAACATACTCAAAACAAGTCCACATTTTCCTCCTAAGATCAATGTCATCAATGTATAATTGTTCACACAAATCTCGTAATCTCACACTAGCCAAATGATAAAGCTGAAAAGGATAAACAAAGAACTTATAAACAAACATAGGTAATCAGAGATTACAGAGCTCACCTCAACGAATGTTGTCTTTAAGTAAGGCAAAGTCACACAATTAACCAACAAGAAGTGTACATTCCAAAAATGAAAATATTTAAGCAATTTTAATCTGATTTTGAAATAGAACTACATAAAAAATTTAAACTAGTTCTTCTTCATGAAAATGTAATTAAAATCCAGCATCTGAAGCAAATTTGAGAGTTTTCATCTCTTGATGCAACATTTGTGCAAGTTTGGTTTATACAATGCTATATAAGCCTTATAGTTTTTTGGAAATAGACCTGCACCCATAACTTTTACCTGGTCTATTATCTGAAAATGTATCTATTATCTGAAAATGTATGTCGAATTCAGCATCTGAAGCAAGTCCATTAGTGTGCATCCTAAGATGTATCATCCATGCAAGTTTGCTCATTATAGGACTCATAGTTAATTGGAAATGAAACATGCATCAAAAACTAACATTTTCACTCATCAACAAAAAGTAGGTCAGATACAGCATCCGAAGCAAGCCTGGTAGTATACATCCTTATATGTATAATCCATGCTAGTTTGGCCAACATAGGGCTTATAGTTACTTGGAAATGAAACCTGCACCAAAAACTTTAACCTGTTCACTCAACCGTAAAATGTAGGTCAGATTAAGCATCCGAAGCAAGCCCTGTAGTGCATCCTTAGATGTATCATCCATGCAAGTTTGGTCAACATAGGGCTTATAGTTACTTGGAAATGAAACCTGCACGAAAAACTTTAACCTGTTCACTCAACCGGAAAATGTAGGTCAGATTCAGCATCTGAAGCAAGCCCAGTAGTATGCATCCTTAGATATATCATCCATGCAAGTTTGGTCAACATAGGGCTTATAGTTACTTGGAAATGAAACCTGCACCAAAAACTTTAACCTGTTCACTCAACCGTAAAATGTAGGTCAGATTCAGCATCCGAAGCAAGCCCGGTAGTATGCATCCGTAGATGTATCATCCATGCAAGTTTGGTCAACATAGGGCTTATAGTTACTTGGAAATGAAACCTGCACCAAAAACTTTAACCTGTTCACTCAACCGTAAAATGTAGGTCAGATTCAGCATCCGAAGCAAGCCTGGTAGTATGCATCCTTAGATGTATCATACATGCAAGTTTGGTCAACATAGGGCTTATAGTTACTTGGAAATGAAACCTACACCAAAAACTGCACCAAAAATGTTAACCTGCTCCAAAAACATTAACCTGGTCATTCCTTTGCTGAAATTGCAGCATCTGAAACTTTGACTGGTACAATGAAACACACTAGAAGCATCTTCCATGCATGTCTAATCAATATAAGACATAGAAGTACTTAAAAAGAAAACTGCTCCAAAAAACTTAACCTTAACCTGGGACGCCGACCCCGAGGGTATTACATAAGCTCCCCCAACTTCATTGAGGTGAGCTAAAAATAAGCCTCAAAGAAAAATTTCAATCATAAAATCATTTATAAATTTTAAGTTTTTCAAACGTATCAAAACTATACAAAACCTTTCTGAAGAAGAGAGCCAACGAGCCTGTTTTCTTGGGTCTATTTTTAGCAGGGTCTTTTTTGTCATCTTTTGCTCCTGAATGGATTATAGTATGGACTGGGATGAGGATCTGAGATAAAAAAAAAAAAATCATATTGACTTTAATGGCTCCTTATTTCAATGTACCTGTTCATGAACATGCTGAAAACAAGTCTCATTTTTTTTCCACTACAGTTTATACACCAGAATTCAAAAATATTTATATGAAGGTAGCTATCAGGGGATAATCATATATATATATTGACACTTAAGTATATCTAATAGAATAAAATGACAATTTTTTAAAAACTGTTAGGTAAATTGTCTCTGGTAGTCTCCTTGGATTGTGACTTTTGCCCTGTACCTGTCTTCCATCGTTTGTCTGAGCCTGCTGGAAGGCTATAATCTGTGTAGTCTTGGTCCCTGAACTAGTGCTGTTTTCTGTGGGAGTATTTTCTGAGGACACTGGTACAGGCAATGGTGTATCGAGGGGCTGGGTCAGGACACTGAAGAGTCTTCTTTTGGCACTCCCTGGTGACGGGGAGCTGAAGCGATCGGCCGCCGAGACACCTGCTGGCGGGGACATCAACGGATCTGTGGATAATCCAAATCAAAATGTAGATTACTGTTAGCAGGTGTTAAGAATTCAAACTGAAAATACTTTTACATCTTGAAAGTATTACCTAACATTAATTTATAAGATAAAAATAACCACAAGTTAAAATTATTCATTTCATAACCACCACACCCCCTCCCCCGAAGTCATGACAATAATTTGAAAACATCTAATATTTTAGAAAACGTTTTCTTATAGAGAAAATGTTGCACTTGTGACAATATTACCTTTCTTTGGTTGTTGAGGCTGAGTTTCCGTAACCCTGATGACCGCTGGATGTTTGACGGGTGAGGCTTTCACCCCATCATGGTCATTGGGCAGCACAACATCCTCACAACCGGGAACACTGCTTTCCTTGATGGCATCCCACAATGGAGAATCACCCCGCCAAGCCAGGCTCTCTAGAATACTCTCTTCAATCTAAATGAACATAACCAGCATTGTAATTTATGACGTATTGTGTATAAGTAACTTTGTGATCAATGAACTAAATTTTATTATTCTCTAGACAACAATGCCAAAATGTTTTTTTTAAAGTTTACTTGGTTTAATGTTATTCAAAAAACTTTGTTTTTTCAATCAACAGAATATAGGGCTGTCACGGTTCCAAAATTTTTCGGGTCGGGTCGGTTCTGATTTTTTGAGGTTCGGTTTCGGGTTTCTCGGGTCGGGTAGGTAATGGAAGAAAAGCTCATGATTTGTATTATTTTCAGCAATAAAAAAGAATATTCTCATTTAATCTTAGAAATTGCAACATTATAACTAGTTTAAAATAGCCTCCTGACTAGACAACAACTGTACCAAATTATTTAAATCACCTTTCAGGGTTTCAGATTGAAATAAGTAACTATAGGACATCTGGCATATTTACCAGAAAAGTTATAGGCCATTCTGTCCTAAACTTCCTAAAATTATAGGCCAATAGAAAAGTTAAACTAACTCAGATTTCTGTCAGACTTTTACAAAATAGTCATTTTATTACATAAAATATTCAAACATGCATATTAATTTTCCTTTTAATAAGGTGGAAATATTATTTTGTTTCTTTTAAACAAAATTAATATATTGAAACAGAATGGGAATTGTTTTTTTTTAATTCCATTCAATGGGTATTTAACTTATATTAGTCCCACCTTTCATTACATGTAAATGTATTTATTTCTTGGGATTACAATTTTTAAAAATAGTGATCCAAAAATTAGACTTGTATCTCTGATGATATTCAATGTATAATTACGTTTAAAGATTACCTAGACTATTTTTTTCCTTAGTAAAACCTTGCAACATTGTCCGTTTCCTGCTATTAGTCTGACCCCATATTCAATCATGGCAGTAAAAATAACAACATGGAATGAATTCCTTCGATGTTTTAAACATTCATCACTACTTTATGCTCCTTGCAGTTGGGTTTGGAAATAAAATTATAGAGTATTTTGTCAAGATCTATTTATACCAAAATGTCATTGGCTGATTGAATCGGCAGTTGCAGAAAGTAGAGAAAAACAATCGGATCTGAATGGAGGAAAAATTATACGACTGGCCTTTACATACAGAAGATAATCGGCCATTGTGTCTGTTCAATGTCAAACTTATAGGCCAACATGGCAGGTAAACTTTTATTGGCAAATGGCCGACGCCAATCTGAAACCCTGCCTTTTAATGACAATATACTAACAAAACTCTTGTTTTTGACGCCATTTTATAGTAAAATCTACTCTATTATACAAATCGGAACCGAACTGAATTCCAGAAAAACGGAACCGTACCCGACCCGAATTAATTGTTCCGCGGTTCCGGGTCATTTCGGGTACCCGTGACAGCCCTAACAGAATACATATATTGGCAATCAAATGTTTCAATCAGAACTTGCAGAATACAAATATTTTGATTTATTGTTTGTTTGTAAAATCATTTATGACAATGATGATCTCTGAGGTACTGAGTCATAATGTATCTACTCAAATGATTTTCTTTATATTCACTCTGTTCAAGACCTTTCACAGGAGAGAAAAGTCAGACTTACATGATTGAGATGTTTGACAACATCTCGAGATAATCCTTCTTCTGTTCTGATAATTATCTCTATCACTTTGTAAAAATGGTAAGGACTGAGGTTGAAGATTTCCACTATCCAAGGAAAGGACCTTAAAAATACATTACTTTCCTTGTACATGCCCTTAGTTGAAATATTTCATATAATTATCACTGCACTTAGAACATTTTCATAATCTCTCTGTTTGAAAAATTCAAATATTTCGAATAAACAATTTATATCATTTATCACTGTATGTACAATATTAAATAAGACATAGCATATGGAAATTTCCAATACATATACTGTACAAGTACTTTTTTTCTGCGTGGTACATTGTATTAATTTACACGATGTACGCAGTCACAAATTTGCCGCGGAAATTTGTCCCATTGAACTATATACAAATATAAGGTATATAAAAAGAGTCTTAAGATATCTGCGTAATTTTCTACCAGCAGATTGAACAGAATCAGAGACTCTGTGGAATTATGACCCCATAGAAAAAAGTACCTCAACAGTATCTAAAGATTTTCAATACATATAACTCACCTCTGAGAATTGTAGGAGAAGATAACAATTTCTAAACAGCAAGCAAACAATGTTCTATGAAATATATCTTGTTCCATCAGTGTCTAGAAATCAAATACAAATCCATTATCAGCATAGCACATTTGATATCTCAATAATAATCTAAAAATCTCAAGACAAAGTCAGGTAATCTGAATTAAGAGAAGTCACTTACCGCTAGGGCTGCTTTGCCTTCTTTGTTATCCATCCTCTTTCTCTCATTAAACAGTATACTTTCCACCATTTTGTAGTACAGACATTCTCCTAACTGTAGCCGTTTCTGGGCAAACTCAATCTGTGAACCTGCATGGTCCTCAGTTTCCTTCAAATACATAAATAATTTTCACTCATATTCATTTAGTTGTGTTTTTCTTTTCTAGTGTCTTCAAAATGACATATAAGTTAGCCTTCATGTCCCCTTATTATTCCCTCACAACACAGTTGGGGGTATATAGCAATGAAATCATGTGTGTTTATTTAAGCATTGAATTCATATTTTTGGATGTCTTCGGTCCTATAACACACCTGGCCGTGCCGAAAAATTGAATACCGCGCGTGTGTTATAGGACCGAAGACATCCAAAAATATGAATTCAATGATTATATTTACATTCTCTAATTTTTGTTCTTCATAATTGCTTATTTCGTTAATCTTTAATGTGAATTTAGCGCCTTTCAAAACTGCCGTGGTTAATAGATGTAAGAGCCATTTGTGACGTCAAATGACGTTAAATGACGTTGCAAAGTTAACTTACGCAAACAAACATTGCGCGGAAAAAAGTGACAAATTAATTCTTAACGCACGTTACGTGAATTTTTACATTAATTTTTCAGGGTTATAGTTTTTCATTAAATTGAAGTAAAATATTTTACATTTTGGTGTTCCTAGAGTATTGAAATTGCATATAGTTCCTACTATGTATTCTAACGCGCGGTGACAAGGTTTCGCGTGTGTTATAGTAATTTGAACGTCGTGGATTTTTAATGAATTTCATAAGGAAAATCACATTGAATGTAAATATTTGTGGTTGAGTGAATTAGCGCTCTACAAATGGAAGTGAAGTCATTTGCATCTGGATGGATGTCGAATGCTGCTTTGCTTCATTTTGCGATGCCATCGTTGACCAAATATACCCACTAAATATTTTAGATCTTTATTTATAACTTACCTGTACATAATGGTTGCAGAAAATTTTGCCCATTTCATCAAGTCTTTCCATAATTTTCGTTTTGGGATCTGTACCTATTTCACTACAACAAGAATTCTCACATTAAGCATGTTTGATATACTGAATATACACATTTACTAACTAAAACATGAACTGTATACAGAAAGCTTCTATTGATTAAGGCTGATTCAGACTGTGTGCATTAAATGATATGATACACTAAATAAACTACAAAAATATTCATTGAAACTGAGCAAACTACTGGTACACACTTAGGAATATTGAGGTCAAAGTCATAACAAAGGTCAAAATCAGAAAATTTAGATAAAACTAAATAATTTTCAGCAATTTGCATCATAGTATGAGCATCAATGAAAGGTCTTCAATAGTTTCTTTGAGTGAATTGTAAATTAAAGTAAAGTAAGGTCAAAGTTCAAAGGAAAGGTCAACATAAAAAAAACATTAAGATTTGAATAGCTCTCATTTACATGTATCAGTCTATAGAGTTTGATAAATTTATCTTAAATAGTTTATTTAAAACTAAGGTTTAATATGAAATGGGACAGACATATGAAAGATGGACATCATAAACATTATATATGTAGCTAAGGCCATACCAATTTCTAATATAGTTCGTCGGATTCGCCGCTTCTATTTATTACAAATGCAAATTATAATATTAAAAAAAAATGTCCGCGCGCGCTTCCAAAAAAATCCGACAACAATTTTTTTTCTCAACTTTTTGCACCAAATACACATGTATGACAGATGCGCGGGATTTACAGTGAGATTGAAGCAGTTTGTGAAGTTTTGCACCATGTCTGTTTAACTGATCATATGTACCAGGGGTGTGCAATTAGCATCCCCTGACGCCCGGGGCTAACATTTTTGGGGGTCGGGATAGTGGTTTTCTACAAGGAGGTAGCCCGTCGGGCTAGTAAAAAATATAACTACGCATGCAATACATGAAAAGCACAACCGGTATTTTAACTCGTTTTTTGGCTATAAAATTCCAAACCAGTTTATATTTTCCAGACAACATACTCCTACTGTCAATAAATCTCCATAATCTTATCCGTTTTGCAGAACTACCTGACTTATTTACTTCCAAAAGCGATCGTTTTTTTCCTAATCCGAATTTCCTCTATTCCTCCGTTTATGGTAAATGCATGCAGCTATATCTTTAAATTATTTACGATCACTCAATCAACTGAAAGATAAGTGTTTTGTGACTCACATAAAATATATTTCTTTTGTCTTGAATGATTTAAGATGAAAACAAAATGAATTTAATTTCATTCTAAATGAGCTAGTGCAATGATCAGAGAAAGGGAAGATAATTTATTGAAGTTCATTTTAATTTTATTTCATAATAATTTAAACATGACTGAATTTGATATTGAGAATTTAAACTTTGACTTTAAAAAGAATGACCTCAGTACCCTGACTTTTATCAGCAATTAATTTCTTTTTCAACATTATTTTATAGTTTTATTTTAATTTTTGCCCCTGTATTTGGGCTAGTAACTTTGCAGCTGCCACTAGCCTGTGGGCTAGTACTTGATTTTTTTAATTGCACAACACTGTGTACTGTAGTTAAAAACAATGGGTACAAAGTTGTTTCATACACAGCAATAGAAATGGAAGCAGAGAAGATGTTTCAAAACATTACATTTATGAAAGTAAAGTCATTGAAATTTGACACATTTTTACTTATTAAAAAAAATCTCCAAAAAGTTAAGAATGATAAGTTCATGTGGTATGCAAATGATATCTATCTTAATTTTTCTAGGTTCACGCTCTTTGAAATCACACTTTATTAAAATATATATATATATGTATTAATTATATTCGCTCGCCTCATAATTTTGAAACCCAAAATAAAAAATAATATTTATAAAAAAATTTCGCTCGCTCGCCTCACTTTTTATTTTTGAAAATCCGAAGAACTATTTTACAAATTGGTATGGCCTAAGGGTTACAAACTCCTCAATCTATTCTTGTCACTTTGCCTTGGTCTGTACTTAATATAGAATTTTCATTACCAGAGTCCACCCTAGCAAATATAACTTAGATGTGGGGCCAAATTACACTAATTCATTTCATATCATTCTTTGCCAAAATTTTATTGAAAGAATATTGAAGTTCCCCTACCGTTTATGTGTTCTGTAGCATCGACACATGTAAAATGAATGCAGAACTTTGGTACACAAACAAACTGCATTTACTTTATGATCTTGTTTCAGATCCATCAGAAAATTACACAACAAAGAGAATTATTCTCAAATAAATCTAATATTCATACCAAGGCCACCATTTGTCAATACTGGAGATAAGTACAGTTACACACATGAATCAAAAATATCATATGTATCTTTTAAACTGTTAATTCTGTTTTAATCAGTTTTTCAAGATCAAACATAGAGAAAGCCAATTTAAACAACCCAATTCAATTCCACTGAATAAAATAAATTGGCCTTATTATTTCTCTTTATTTAGAGTTGAGATGAGGAGGCATACATTGAACCGAGAGATCATTTAAAAATTCCTGTGCTTGTTATGTTCATTTAACTGATACTTGAATTGTGTGCACTAAATTTCCTGTGTCAAATTTATTTCAAAAGAAGAAGCATGTCAGGATTAATACCCCCACACTTCATTGGAAATTTTAAGTGTTTACTCAAATAATTACAATCAATTTAAAAATTTCTTTTTTCTCATTTTATCTCAAAACTTCAAAGAATGAACTACATTTTCATACAAATTACTCTGCTTTATCAAATTTTGTATACATTAGCAATTAAAAGTGCTTCTTTTTCTCAATTGTATTTCAGCATGAACACGTTTTTATCATCAAGGGTGAATCATAATTGCCATTCTTACCTGCCCAAGTAACTTACAGAAATTGGAAAGTGACCAGAAACATATTGAATTTCCTTGTTTTCATTTTCACCCTAGTGTTAGTGTTCTTTAAAAAAAAACTTTTGTCTCTATATGGCATATACTACAGAAAGTGACTACTGACCAAAAAACTGCAAATCAGCAAGTTCTTTAAAAACACAAGATTTAAATCTATGTAGTACTAAAAGCCAAGGGTTTCTGAAATACTTCCTTTGAAAACCAAAGACTTCCAAGATTTAAATACAAAAGTTCAGACAAAAATAGTTGATGTCTTGACCTTTTTTTGCAGATTACCTGGCTGCACACACAGTAAACACATTGGTGTGTTAAAAAGATATCCTTTTTTCAACTTCATTATAAAAGAACTTTGACGGGTTGAGAAATTAAGTTGCTCTTGGCAAAACTTGGGGGAAGGGATGGAGATACTTGCAATACCATTTTAAAGTGGATTTTTTTTTTTATTATTATTTTCATACATATTTGAAGCTAAAAAATTTTTTTATCTAAATTTGATATCCTTATAAGAAATTTTATATATTTACATGTCAATTTTTAATAAAATTTCATAATTAGTCTTGAGAAAAGACCAATCATTTTTTCTTTTCTCCATAAAAACACATTTTAAAGAAATACAAATGACCCTGCTGTTGCAACTGACATATTAACCCAGTCTTTTTATAATTTTTAAATAATTTTCCCCCTTCAAATTTATTTTATAGACATACAGTTGAACATCAACATCTTGAACACCAATACATTTCCAATATTATGCATATATCAAAGTAAGTTGGAAGCCTCAACCATGTTTTCTTTAATTATTTAACCAAGACATCTTAAATCCTAAGATATTCTTCTGAATCAATATTTTCTGAGATAACAAGATTTGAATATTAATATAATCTGAAAAATATTCATTAAGCTTTGAAACCACAAACCAGATATGAAGGAATGGAATTCTGATATATTTACGTTATACCTACCTAAATATATCCAGCAGGTCATCACTGGGTAAAGCCTTGCGTCCCACTAACAGATTCTGTAGCTTGCCCACACTCTGTGTAGCGGTGGAGACTGGCGTGGTACTCACATCTTTCTCCTTCAGGTACCGCCGGCCCGTCAGAGGGGTGGAGGGGGCCAGGGACTTGGTCTGTTCAAATGAGAGAGAGTAACAAGGACTATCAGTGAATGGCCACACACTGTGATTCTGACAAACACACCGGACAGCTTTTTTGTGCCTGGACGTTTTTTTCCGGCACTGATTTGGAAAGTGTAGCTGTGGTCTTACGAAGTTGCAGGCCCCTGGATTCTGTCCTTCATAGATGACCATCATATTAAATTTATTTCCTGCATATTCAGGAGAAAGTTCACTGCATAGACTATTTCCTAATGATAGTAATGTTCCAGTTCAGTGTCAGCTCATAAGGAAACTGATCATTCTACACTAACAAAGCCTATATAGGTTTTATTGCTGCTGGAAGTTTTCCAAAATTTATCCATGATTTTTTTTTTTTTTTTTTTTTTGGTTTTGTTTTCTCTGTGCTAAAAACACACGATCCTATCTTTCAATCACAGGGTCTCCATCATTGTTTGTAATTTAAACATCTGCTAATTTCTTTAAAAGAAATAATCACTTCGTTTTGAGACCAATGAGTTTTAAATCCTGCTTTTCACAATTTGATGGGTGATCCACAACTGTCAAATCAACTTTTGAGGCCTAATGACTAATTAACAGTGGGTGATAGTCCTTCGCATAGGAAATAAATCCTGTCTGATCAGCACAATCAGCTGATTTTCTTTGTTAGCACAGCGAGAGGGAAAACCTGCCTAAACCTGTTGTCTACCTGTAGATGTTGCAGGAATCAATAGTCATTTAATAATAATATTTGTATCACCAAGCTCTCCAAATTACTCAGTCTCTAGTATTCTAATAAGATCTCTCATTAATAATTATGATGATTACAAAGTAACCAGTGTTTGTTAATTCTAAATATTAATATGTAATCAAACTTTCATTTCATTTTTTTTTTCAATTTCATGAATGTATTGTGATTATTAATGTTTTTTTCCCCTAGACAAGATTAATTTTTTTTTTCTAGAATTCTTAAAGATACCTGGTACAAGATTTTTGAGGGGGAAATTTTTGTTCTATATATAATCTATAATTCAATTGCTTCAGATACATTTTTCTTTAAATGATTCAAATTGATTGTCTCTTTTGTTAAATGCAATAACCAAAGCATATAATAATAATAATAATCAATGCATCCTACTAAATATTTTCTTTGATTTGGTATATGTCAACATGATTCTTCGTTCACACCAGCAAACCAACTAAATTGATTTTACCAGAGGATAATTGATAGAGCCCAAAGTTCTCGGAAAATGCTATATATTCCTGATTTTGTAGCCTTTATAAAACTTTGACACATAGCAGGTGAAACTCCATTAAACCTTGATAAAAAGCATTAGATCCCATGTTACATAGGCTTTACCAAGAATAGTATAATTAACAGTTAAGTGTGCCAGTTTAAAGACATACATATAAGGCCACAATAGGGAGTTATCAATCCCTGACCACATTAAGTTTGTGTCCTGCAGGGTCCCACCACTTTTAAATGCTGGGACACCAAATCCAGCTATAACACTGCCACACTGGACACTGGCCAATGCTTTTTGCCTCTTCTTCCCGTACTAGCTAAAACCTGCCTTGATCAAGCATTTCACACACACACAAAAGAAATGTGAACAAAGCTGACTGATTTTTGTTTTAAACAACCTTTGCAGAAAACTAGTGTTCAGAAATATTTCATGCTTTTGTTGTTAATGATTACAGGCAGAAGAAAGTGAATCCAATATGTACTACTATTTTATTCCCTGACCCATGTGTACTTTGCTAGGTATACAGTTATAGAATTTAGACAAGGATAGCTGATTGAATGTAAATAATTTTACAATGGGTTAGTGATATCTCAGCCAAAGTTTGATAGAACATCCATATCATCTCCATGTATACTGTTCAGAACTAAAAGTACATACTGCATCCTTTACATCAACCACATAAAAATCACATTGCTCCTCTTAAGTAGAGGTGTGGTTCCATTTTTGAGAAATTTGAACAAATGCAGTGTGGAAATAGCATGAAGATCATCAGATCAATATGAAAGTGTGTTTCTGCCAAAAACAATGAGGTCATTGAGATCTTTTTCCATGTTTAAAAAAACAACCATAGTTTGACTTAAGTCTTCTTGGTGCACTTTCCTAGTTTCTTTCATTTCTGATCAAGGTCAAATAACAATGAATAGCAAATCAAGTCTCCTATTCCATAATTTGACCATTCTAATGCTATCAAAGTTTCTTATATTCATTTACTTGTGGTATTTCATATATTACTTGGAAATTTATTTCAACAAACTTTAAATAGCATTCATGACTACCAGTATATATAGGAGCAATGTCCTGACCTCATCAAAATGTTGCTGTAGATTGGCCTGTAGTTTTTCTGCCAGCTCTCCGGCACCTTCCTCTCTGTATTTTGTGGGGGTCCCTATTTCCTCATCAGCCTCACTGCCCAAAAACACCCTTTCATCAAAATCCCCAACACTTAACACATAGGCTTCATATTCGTTATTCATGCATTTGCTGAAAAGAAAGAGAAAAAAATTTAAGGAGCATAAAAAAAATTTTAATTAAATATTTTTCATTTTTTTCTGGAAATGAGAAAGAAATCTCTTAATTCTGGAAAAGGAATAAACTCTACCATAGATTTGTTTTTACTTCAAATTCATGACTTCTCAGGTACCCCCACTACTTTCATATTTTAAGTAAAATCATACATAAATCAGAAAGACATTCGCATCTGTATATTTTTGTTTGTGTAATCAACTAACCTGCTATAATTTAAGGGGTATTCTTCATAAGCTTCACTTATAGATTTTCTGAAAATTATTCAAAATACACTATTACTGTTGTTGCAGTTTTCCAGAATGCAAGTTAGTTAAAACAGTGCTCCATGAGTTAATTCTTTTTAGAATTTAAACAATTTTACAGACCTATTTCAATCATTCAAGAAATTGGAATTCGTTTCTTGTTAACCCTTTTAAATTTTAATTTAATTTCAATAATAAGCAATCGAAAAAGGTCTGCATGAAAAAAATAAACCATAATATAAAAATAAATTTGCCCCTGAAATCAAAAGTATTCTTTTCAATGTCACCATGATGAAGCAAATGTGAGATTAATATCTTAAACAGCAAGGCTTTGGGGTAAACAGATGTGGATAAAAAAAAATATGTGTTAAAAAGGGTTAGTAGCAGTGAAGAGATATATAGTTACCAGTACAAATCAATGTCTAGCTAGATATATTCCTAAAAAGCATATTTACACAAAATTAAAATCAAGTATCAATAATTCAGATCTCATTTTCAAATACATTTTATTTATCTTTTCAATAATTGACATCTGTTGTCCAAAAGAGAAAGATAAAACAATTCAATGTACGTTTTAAATATCATTTTCCAGTACATTTATCTTTTCAATAATTGACAGCTGTTGTCCAAAAATGAAAGAAAACCTTATTGTCACTTATTCCACAGAAGATAGACCAGATGGGTAGGGGTCCCTTGGGGAAAGAAGATGGAATCATTTATATTAATGCCTTAAACTTTTTCATCTCAAAATATTTGGAATTCATTTCAATTTTTCTTTTTACAGATAAGTGATCACTTGTGAAATAAAATACAATGCATGTATTTAAAAAAAAAAATTATTGCAGTATTTGGCATGCACACATAACATTAACAATCATTTGCTCTGAAATCTTGAAAAGTAATTGTAATTGTTCCTTCATAAAGGAAAATAAACACGAACTTGCTCATAGAGCAGTTAAAATAAGGCTATAAACCATCCCACGGACAAAAGAGGGACCCAAGTTAAAGGGACAGATAAGTATCTGCTGGAACACAGCAGAAATTAAACAGCGACTGTTTTATAGTTTTCAATCACAAAGCCTGGCTTTTAAAGAGGGTTTTATTCTTCGTAGATTATTCAATCACTTTATGATTTTAGCTTCTCACTCTCTCCACCTCTCTCTCTCTCTGATACTAATCTAAAACCTCACCATCTAAAGCCACATATTTGTGTTGTTAATTATTCCCGCAGGTCAAGATATAAATTCCTGGGTGTTATTAAACTGAGATTCAGTATTTGCAAATTCCATTCAAATTCAGACAATTTCATATTTTATCAAATATATTAGGTTACTGAGAAAATCTTTTTATACAAAAGGAGAATTGTCAAAGCATAAAGAGATTACATCATGTTCAACTAATATTTTGACAGGTTTAATTTCTCTTTTCATTTCTTTAGAGTGAAAAAATCTCATTCTATTATGACTGTATTTTCTTGAGAGTGAAAACAATCTCTATCAGTAGAACCCATTATCTCCTTAATTCTCCATACCCCAAAAATGAAATTTTAGATGAATATTTATTTCATACCGAAAGAAACTGGATAAGAAATATTAATTACTTATATTTTACCCTTACTCCAGCTTATCAATTTAGAAAATATTCATTCTCAATATCATATCATAAAATCAAACAAATTATTACATAGGTTTGTCTTGCATGTTGTATATGGGCACAATATATCAAGTCAACTTTGGACTCAATTTAAAATTGTGGACTTTATTTTCTCCTTATATCCCGGCTAAATTTTGCTGCTGCTTGAAAAACAATTTTTGGCTTCTTTTGTTAATAATGATTTTGAAATTGGGCAATTCTGGCAAACAACAATGAGATATACATAATAATGTTAGTATTTTGTATGAAGTTGTATTTCTTAAATACCCTCAAATGGATAAAAAGAAACTTGCGTCTGTAGTTTACACACAAGTTTGATCTGTTGGAGTCAAGGAACTACAACAAATGTAAACACAGTTAATGACCTTTCATATAGTAAATTGTCGACCAGCCAAAAAGCATGCAACAATGAAGGTATTTTTCCCTCTTTTAGATCCTACATGAACACACTAGTTCTGGTTTTAAATTTGCCTTAAAAGTTTTGCTCTGTTAAGGACATCATGCAATCATTGTGACAATTTTAAAACTTAATGACAATTGTGACACGACTTTGGTGTTTTTGTATAGAAATTGACTGTGCTGTAACTGTGATACAGTACACTTTTGAGGGGCGTGTTTTATGCAAATGAGGACAAAAGTGTACTGTATCTGCAAAATATCCCTGATACAGCACGAACAATATTTGGATCACCGCCAACATCTCAAGTAAATTTCAAAGAAAGAGACCTGTGTAAATTTTAAAATGTTTAATGCAGCTATCTGGCATGAAATTCAAAATAATGTGAAGCAACATCAATTTTTCAGTTTTTTTTAACAAATCTGAAGCAGCATAAATTTTTCAAAGTTTTTTTAAACAGAATCTGAAACAACATCAATTTTCAAATATTTTTTTTACAATATAAAAAAATTACACTGTAAAAGTCCGCTTAATTGCCAATGCTAAAATTAAAACTACAATTAGCAAAAACTGCCTTATTGTTTGAATTGGTAAGATCTTCCAGAACACGGAATTCCCTCAAACCGGAACGATATTCCTCTGAGCCTGAGGAACTTTCACATTTCACCTTCTTTCTTGGGGGCTCAACATCATTTTCAGATTTTACACATACGGACTTATTCTGGGGGGATCCAAAACTTTCGACACTGCAACATCAATCTCTTCACTACTTCGCTTGTACTTTCTTACACTTTTCTCGGACCTATGCCCCGTGCGTCGCATAATTTCTTGCTCGGAAATTCCACTCAAGTACAACTGCGTGGCGCAAGTACGTTTACCACTATGGTTACTAAAATTTCCCTTCAGTCCACCCTTTTCAGCGATTGTTTTCATAAATGATTTCAGCTTGTTTACTCCAACCAATTGTTGACCGAAACGTATCTGAATTTCGTCTGTGGGAGGTAATGGCCGTCAAAAGAATGCACCCGTATTCCCCAGGGACTCTAAATACAGCTCAAAGTAGTCAACCATACAGCGATCACCTTCAATAAATAAAAGGAAGTTAACTACAGTATGTACATTTCTTTGAATGTTTGGGTGTAAGGGGGGGATCAACTAACAGTTACAATAAATAAATACAGTACATGTACTTACCAGGGGGAGAATGGTGCTTCAGGTTTTTTGACTGCACATTCAGATGTCCTAAGCCGCCTTTATAGGTTTTTGTGGCCCTCCCAGCGAACTGGATGTATCGTCCAGCACCGTCCTCTCCGATTTTGAACTGCTCGCACTGTAAACTGTGGTGTTCGTCGTATCCTCGTAATCCAAAGAGTTTACACGCATAAAAAAATACGGTATGTTGCAACTGCTCTGAGGTTTCCCTTCCAAACACGCTCTTTTGCCACAGGGTTTCCTCATCTTGGGGGAGAATAGGGTCCGCCTGCTTTATATCACACCCCAGTCCTTTGTCGATAAGGGATTTCATCCTTGCGTCAACTAATTTCCGGAATTCTGCAAATTCTCCGTTAGACTCATCGAGGAAATTCTTGTCGTGTACTCCGTTGTCCTTCAAAAATCGCAACAGTCCGCACAAAATCAGGTAGATTGATCGGGGTGGGTATTCTGTACCATCTTTCTTACGGGCTTCCATTACGAATCGTGCTAACCAAAAATTCATCTGTTCTGCAGTCATGTGGTTAAGCTCGAGAATGTCCGCTCCTCGACTGGCCCGCCATTTCTCAAATAGGTTCATCGCCCATTTGGTGTTGTGTTTCGTATTTACAGTTTTTGGTCTTTTATCAGATTCTTAATATCAGTATCACTCACCGGTTGAGCAAACCGACTTTCGCTCAAAACAATGTCTTTGTTTTCGATTTCCATCTACGAGCTATTGTCATTGCCAGGCACAGGGGATAGGGAGAGGTCCATCAATCCTTCATATGCCGCGTTTTCGAATTCTATCGTCTCACAAACTTGAGATAATGTTATATCATCGATTTCGTTGATTAGGAATTCATCTAAACACGGCAAGTCTAATAAATCAAAATCGCTGCCCAGCTCAAATTCCCCAAAAGCGTCCACATGTTCCATCGCAATGCTACAGTTTTAGCGCGCTCTCTCAACTTTTTTTTTATATATTCAACAATGAAGTAATCTGATTGGCTGAACAGTAAAATACCGTAACCTGATTGGTTTTAGGGGTCGTGTCACAAGACATTTAGAGTACTCGTTTTCTACTGTATCAGAGATACAGGGCGGGGCCCGGCTCGAGCTGTCGCTCTCGCCTTAAGCCCCGCCCTGTATCTCTGATACAGTAGAAAACTCGTACTCTAAATATAACTAAAAGAGAATATAATTTAGTACAAGCAAGTCAAGAGATCATGCAATGTGTGTGTCAAAAGAGTAAACTTTACTTGCACACAGTTTAATTTTTTTTACACTGATAAATAACAATGGCTTTGTTACTTTACAGTTGGACATTAAATTTTACAAGTACTAGACCAGTCAAACTACTTACAAACATTTTTACTAGCCCTGCATGATCATGAAATCACTAGCCCTGACCAAGCAAGCAATTTTTCATTCTTATTATTAACTAAAATTTAAATAAGTTAAGGTAGGATTCTTCTCATACTTCTTGTAATAAAAATTAATGAAATATTCACAGAATTGAGAAGGCAATATCACTAAGTGATGGTATCAGTGAAATTAAATTTGACCGCTTTATATTAGAGGCAAGGTTCAAGGTTATTACTTTTTTCCTGGACATTCATAATAAATCAAAAGCCTGAAAAGCTTCAATGGCATCAAACATGAAAAATATATTTTCTACAGAATTTTTTGATATAGCAATAGGTCAATTTAGTGACCCAGTAAACTAATAAAAAATCATAATTTTGAACAAAATGTCACAATTACAGCCTGGGGTCTTTATCATAGTCCGAATAAAGCAGGGTTCAAATTGACTAGACACCATTGAACAATTACTCTTTTCAGCCCATTGAAGAACTATGAAGGATTTAAGGTTTCATCAAAGGTCAACATGTCCAAATTTTTTTTTTTACAATAACTCCAAAATAATGCAAGGTATAAAGTTAAAACTTTTACATTTCATGATTATATCATTGTTTAACAGATAGAAAGTATCACTTGAAAAAAAAATATTTTTAAAAAATATTTGTTGAGAAAAAATATATATATATATAAAAAATTTTGCATATTTATAAAAAAATACACCTGCTTTATTCTGCACTTTTAGTGAAAACTATCATTGATCAACATTGTAAAAATAAATTTTTGGACAGGTTGACCTTTGATAAAACCTTCAATTTTTTTTTCAACATTATTCTAATTGTCAAAGTCTAAGCATTTCTTTAGTGCATCTAAACAACAACCACCTTGACTCTGCTTTATTATGACTACGATCGAATTCTGATATTGACATACAGAATATTGAGAATTAGAGGAAATGGAGAAGCACAGTAATCACTTCAGCTTTTAAGATAAAATATTTAAATTTGTTACAAAACTAAAAAGGTAATGGTGAGATTTTATCTAGGATTCAATCTTTTAATCTTCTAGAATTTGTGTTTCTGTTTTTGATTATGTTACCGCCTATTGGGTTGTTTGTGTTGCATTTTTATCCTTCCGAAATGTTATTCATGTCATTCAACGCATCCTTTCTTCTAAATTCATCCACAACAGCTATCGTGTTTTTCTTGTGATTAAATAAATATAGTATCTTTGTTTTGTAACAGAATTAATTAAGGTCTTCCGTTTCCAACGGAAGACCTTCTACTGATTCTGATGATTAAGATTAAATTCTTATTATTCTTTTTTTTTTCCTTTTCCTAGACGCCAACTTTGAGGCCTCATATCTCACTCATTTCTCAACGGATTTTGCTCAAATTTTCAGACGTTATAGACATTATTAAACTCTATCAAAATGTTGTCTAACATTTAAAAAATTTACTTCCTCTTTTGAGTTATTCCCCTTTAAATGGAAATTTATAGGCTTTCATTTCCAGACAAAGGCTCAGAAACCACAAAAGCTGAGCAGAAATTCTACTGATTTTAGATAACAGAAGGATTGAAGTTGTGCATGCCGATTTTTGTTTTTCGATTTCTATATTCAAAATGGCGTTATATAGGGGTCAAAAATTAGAACGCCAAAAAGAGCGAAAATTTACACATATTTTCCATTTTATCTTCTAAATTAAAAAATTTTGTAAAAACATATAGGACAAAATTTGTGCAGAATTACAAGATCTTTCAGTTGATATATCGGAAAAAGGACTGACCCCTAAATTAGGGGATCTAGAGGGGCCGAATGTTTTTTCCAGATATCTCAAAAAGTATTGCGAATTTGTCATACATCAAAGAAGCAAAGTTCTTCAAAATCTCTAGTAGAATCTATTGAGATCATCAAGAAACGTCCTGTGACGTCACTTCCTGCCAAACCGAAAGTAGTCAGAAAATGCATATTTTTGCCGTTCTTGACACGTTTTTGGGAAATACTTGTCACTGGAAGCATAAAACTTAATTTTCCGTCCGTCGACGTCACTTCCGGTCGAACAGGAAGTAGCAAAAAATGGCCTACTTTTGCAATTTTCAACATAGATTTGGATTTAAATCATTAGAGACGTCATTTCTCTATTTTTAAAAATAAAAGTTACTTTCGGTCAAACAGGACGGAAGACCTACTCGTTGCTTTGTAACGAGCTCGGCTCTAGTTGTATTTACAATTGATGCTATTCTAATTTCAAGATTTCATTCAATGTGAACATTTTCAAAGACACTGATCTATTGCTATTGTTATTTTCTTTTGTGGATGCATCAGCTGACACCTTCGGTTGCGTAAATGATTTCAAGCATACGCCAGCTAGATGACATTCGAGCTCTAACTCGATGTCATAAAAATTACTTTGCAAATTATGTGATCCCTACTTTTATTATATACCTAATGTGTATCACTCAATTTTACTGTTGATTTTACGCAATCACGTGACGTCGTGATCCGACTTTCCGGATCACCACACTGTGGTTTTCTGAATCCATATCTCCACTCTCTGAAACTGATGACGTAGTACACAGAAACATGACATTATTTTTCTTGCGCGTTAAAAAGTCCCTTGTTATTATGCTTGATTTAATGGATAAATGTTATACAATTGACCTTTTAAGTTTTCTTTTGCTATATTTTGCTAGTTATGAGGGGGTATATAATAAATTTATCATTATAAAAGCAACTTGCTCCGAAGAGCCGTATCACATCTCATTGACAGGCGCAGATCATCAGATCAAACTCGATGCTTCACGTCTCGTTAGATCTGATGATCCGCGCCTGTCAACTTGATGTGATACGACCCTTCCGATCAAGTTACTGTTATAATAATATATATGTATTTCAAAAGATTGAATGCTTTTCTTTTTGCACAAAAATTTACTACCATAAAGTGCCTATAAGATGATGTTACCAAACTGACATAAATAATTTAACTAAAATGGATATTGGTTAATACTTTTTTTTTTAGGATATATAAGTTATTTTTATATGCTTTCTATATTTTAATATTTTTCATTTACAATATTGAAAAGTTGTCAAATAAAGATACAAAATGATACAAAAAAAAAAGTTTCAATGGATGCCTCCATAATCATAAGGTCTTGGGTTCAAAACCCCAGTTGTGACTGACCTAAGTAGATAAAATATAAGTAGCAACTGTTTATTTGTACATGAGCTATTGGATTACCTTATAATCCCTATATACCGCCAAGGCAATTCGAAAATTGTGAAAAGGGGGTGCCCCCCCCCCCCGAAAAAAAATACTGTAAACATACTTTTTTCCACGGGGTCATAATTCCGCAGAATCTCAATTTCTGTTTAATCCGCGGGTAGAAGATTACGCAGATTTCTTAGACTGTCACTATATGCCTTACGTTTACAATAAGTACGCTTGGACAAATTTCCGCGGAAAATTTGTGACCGTGTACATACCGTAAATTTGTACCACGCGGAAAAAAGTACTTCTACAGTAATTAAAAATTTTCCAAGTCCATGGAGCATTATTTTTGTCCCAAATTGCTTGATCATACCCAAAACAGAGCTTGACCTAGATATTCTTATGATAAATCTGTTTACCAAATTTCATTTCAGTATGTGCAACATTTGTGAAGAAAATGAAAGGACACTGCAAATAATAAGATTTTCTCTAGGTCCAAGGGGCACAAAACTGTCAAAAATGGCTGGATTGTACTCAAAACAGAGCTTGACCTTAATAATTCTATGACAAATCTGTATAAGATATTTTCAGTATGTGCAACTTCTGCGAAAAAATGACGGAAACTGCAAAAATAGGAACTTTTTTTAAATCCAAGCAATCTAATTAAAGTTAGATGTTAGATCCGCTCGCATACTCGCTACACTAACATCTGAAAACATCCCATAGAGAGTCATGTCAGAGGTCAAATTCTATTAACCAATCAAACAGTCGCCTGCAAAGTTATCGTTTATTTGTTGATGTAATCGAAGCAAAAAAGTCTAGAGTTGTTCCGAATTTGACCTCTGACGTGACCCTCTATGCAGAGCTGCCAACATTCTGAAATGAAAAATAGTAAGGTGTGGTCCGGGAACCCCCTAAACTCCCTGTCGCTGAAGATGTTTTGTAAATGGACATGCAATTAGAGCAATTGAGGCATGTTTCCATTTTGTTTACAGATCGGCCATCTAAAACCGAAACGATGATACAAGCAAGCGTTGTAAGGATTAAGAATATTCAATTATAATAGTAGAAACTGTACACAGCTAGTTATGAAAATTCCAGTATTATAAACTTTGATCGAGAAAAACCGAAATCGGAAGAACATAAAGAGAAATCGTAAGGCATATTTTGGACGCTAATTTCGTAAGACTTACGCCAAAATCGTAAGGGTTGGCAGCTCTGTCTATGGGATGTTGTTAGATATTAGTGTAGCGAGTATGCGAGTGGATCTAACATCTAATTTTAATTAGATTGAAATCCAAGGATCGTAATCCTGTCCTAAATGGCTCAATCTTATAAATCTGTATACTGAATTTAATTTCAGATTGGGCAAAGGAGAGAAAAGATATGCTCTGGACAAGAATTTAAACAGAGAGGTTACTTTTTTACCTTGACCCTTGACCTAGAAAATTGTTCAAGGTCACTGCACATCCATTGACCAGTGGCACTCTGTGAGTGAAGTATAAGCCACCTTGGGACAAGTGGAGAGAAGAAGTGCTTAGGACAAGGTTTTTACACACATTTCAGCTATGACCTTAACCTTTGACCTAGAAACATGGTTCAAGGTTACTGCACACCATTACCCAATGACATTCTATGGTGAAGAATGAGTCATATTGGGCCAAAGAGAGAAAAGACATGCTCTGGACAAGAATTTAAGCAGAGAGGCTATTTTTGACCTTGACCTAGATACTTTGTTCAGTCACTGCACAACAATTGACCAGAGGCACTCTGTGAGTAAAGTATTAGCCATATTGGACTAAGAGAAGAGAAGATATGCTCCAGAAAAGGATTTTTCAAATAATTCTGCTATGACCTTTACTTCTGATCTAGAAACATGGTTCAAGGTCACTGCACACCCTTTACCCTATGACATTATATGGATGAAGAATGAGCCAGATTGGGGAGAGAAGATATGCTCTGAACAAGAGATCTCGGATGAACAGCGGACGGATAGACAGACTGATCAATCACTAGATGGAGCCTTTCCTGTATATTCCTTTGTAAAAATTTCATCTTTATTGCGGCCTTTCCCTACCCCAAGATCATGATTTGTACAAATGTGAATCTACACTACCTAAAGATGCTTCCCTATAAATATGACTAAACATAGCTTTTCTGTTCTAGAAATTTTCCTATAATGTGGCCCCGTCCTAACACACACATCCCCCCCCCCCCAACCCCCCAGTCATGATGTGAACAAACTTGATTTTACACTACATGAGGATGCTTCCATATATGCTGTTCTTGAGAAGATTTTTAAAAATTTTACTATATTCCTCTATATAACTTTGATCGCTCATTGTGGCTCTGCCTAACCCCCTTGATCATGATTTGAACAAATTTGAATCTTCAATACCTGAGAATACTTCCACATAACCTAGCTTATCATTGCTTTGCTGTTCTTCACAGGAAGATATTCTAATGTAAAACTGATAATCCATTGTGGCCCCGCCCTACCCCTGGGCAGGGGTCTTGATTTGAACAAACTTGAATCTCCACTACCTTAGAATGTTTCCATATTATAATTAAATATGACCAATCCTGGCTTTGCTGTTCTTAAGAAGAAGATTTTTAAAGATTTCTAAATATTCCTCTGTAAAATTTTGATTGTCCATTGTGGCCCCACCCTATCCCTCAGGGGGGTCATGATTTGAACAAATTTGAATCTTCACTACCTAAGGATACTACCATATAAATCTAGTTAATCATTGCTTTGTTGTTCTTGAGAAGACTTTTCCTATAAATTCTTATATAAACCTTTGATTGTCCATTGTGGCCCTGCCCTACCCTCCAGGGGCAACAATCTGAACAAATATGAAGTTTACAGACAAATGGACAGACGGACAAGAGGTGATCAGAAAAACTCACTTGAGCTTTCAGTTTCGGTGAGCTAAAAAGGAAAATACACAACCAGAATGAAAAGAAAAGGGCAAGAAGAGAAGGATGTTTTGGTTCCCAAGGAAAAGAGGTCAACTCGCAAGTTTTTTTTATAAAGTTACCAGGTTTTTAACTTGCAATTTGGGAATTCTGACTAGCATTAAGTTGTATATAGTGAATTTTGAATGCTGCAATCTAGTAGATTTTAATTTTATGCTTGCACAGACAGTTGGGCAGCTAGACTGGTTAACTAGACTTCATTTTTATTCCTAAATACAATTTTTCCCCTAATATCAACCCTCTTGATTTACACGTTAATATTTTAAGACACACAATACATGGAACAATTTATCTACCCTAAACCTAAATTCTCTCAACCTACATCCAGCATTATATTGATATCATTTGATAATAATACTTTTATGAACAGTCAAGAACTAAGTAGCACATACATGTACAAGGCTTTGAAAATGGTTAAGGCTTTGGTTACATACAGTATTAGAGTATTTACAAGCAACTATCATCTAGGATTTGACAGCACATATTTGACTACACCAGTTACACCACATACAAAAACATGTATCTACTCACTTGTTGGCATCAAAGTTGCCAACTTCTAAGACCGCTGACAATGTCTCTGGCTTTCCTTTTAAAATCTGTGCAAGGAAATAAATTCTAATTTTAGAGAATAACATTGATCATTTATTTAATATTTACATTCAAAATTTCCCTTGAATTAAAAAAAAAACAAATGTTTTTTTTTTCTCCTTGCTTACATATTTTTTCCTGTAAAACAGAACAAAACACAAACATAACTTAAAACCTGACTATAAAATCTTTGAATGTCAAGAAGTATGCTTTACAAAGTCATAAAATATATTTTTGACCTTCACTTTTGACCAAGTATGTCTTGATCTGATCTGCTCATATATTGAATAGTGGGTTTCTTAAACAGAGTACAACTTGAAAAAACATTAGTGTAGATTGTTGAAAGTTACAAAAAAATACTAGTTAGTGAGCGAGGTTTTCAAATCTAAAATTATCCAAATTTAAATGGACACAGTGAATTCAAACTACATCTTCAAACATGACCTTAACTAGCTTAATTTTCAAGATCAACAAGATCAAAATAATGAAAATATGGTGTTATTGTTAATATTTCTACTAGTGATCAAGTTGAACATTCTCAGACGGAACAAAGTTAAGCATGAAACATGAAATGCTACATACAAGTGTTTATCTTCACCATACCTTTTTGTCAAAGAGTTTCTTGATGTGCGGTTTCCACCAGTGTTCTTTTATAACTCTGGCTTCTATTTCTAATCCTTCGTGTTTATCACACAAAAGTTTGATTATACAAGGACATTCAGATGGTGGTTTCCAATCTTTATTTGCAAAGTCTTCTGGCAACCCTAAATTAAACATCTTTGTTAGCAACTATGAGAACATTCAACATAAAAATCAAAATATGAATTTCCATTTTCGATTATGATACATTTATTTTTGTATTTTTTTTTTTTAAGGAACAGATTCAATAAAATACTCACCTTCAAAAGAAGAATTTAGGAGGTCTTTTCTTCCACCCATTAATGCATTTGCGTAGAACCAGTCTAGGCAGCACAACAGAAGGTGGTATGAGTTGACAAGATCATCACTAATTGCAGGAAAATGTCCTGATAAAGAAAATATGATAATTAGTATTCATCTACATTATACTGCAAATCATACATATGAGAAAACAGTAAATGATAGGACATTTTTATTACTAGCTATGTGTGACAATATTGTGTATTCGCTTACAAGGCCATCAAATCTAAGCATTTACCGAGACAGACCGTCTCAAATTCAGCCTAGCCCACCTATCTATCCCAAATCAGAAACGTTTTTTCACTGGTTTGATAAAAGCTCAAGATAATAAAATTTTTAAAAAAATTTAAGTAATCAAAGATCATATCTATCTTTATCATAGATGTATATTTTTTATAAGCAGTATACCTTTGACTTGAACATACATGGTCCAGCAGAAATTGAATACATCATTTGAGGTACAAGGCATTCTCCTACAAGAAAAACAATGCAATATTAAACTGTCTCATTATTAATATGACACATAGTGGTTCTTGGGTGGTTATTATATCCAGCCCGACCATCTAACAACATATTTGAACATATACACACATGTTCAACTCATTTTCTCTATACTCAATGGTAGCTAACAGCAATCACGGATACTTGAAAGTATTTCTTTTGTACCAGACAAGAATACTTTGAATCATGATAACACTATAAACAGTTTGGAGGCTACCATTCTATGAGATATGACCTTCACTAAGCATTTGCTTTGTTTATAATTCAATAATTTTAATTTCAGGTGACAAAAATAATCTAAATATCATTTGATAAACAAAAATAAATGTTATTATTGTGAGCAACATGCAAATGTTAATACCTTTGTTTTTTGTTTCGATTTTGTTTGTTGTGTTGACTTTCTACTGGGTGTTGAAATATATCTTGAAATATTGGTTCAAACTTCTTAAAAATAACTGTGGATACGGCAAAATTCCTCTCCAGTTTGTTGACTTTGTCAATAAATTCCTGTGGAAGGCCAGCCATGTCGGACCATTTTTTCATTTTGTTAAAAAACTGAATGAGGCTGAAAATATACAAAAAAAATAGCACCACACACTTAAACTAATTAAATTAACATGCCAATCATCCAATCACAGATTTTCTACATTCTTTATAGCATACAACAGATTATCAAAAGTAGATTATACATATGTGCAAGTAACATACTAGTATAATATAATCTTTGTTCAACGAAAACTGCTATGGTTTTGCTTCGCTGACTTTAAAATCACTCCATAATTGGTAATCATTTCAAACAGATTGTTACCTGAATTTGGCTGAACGTAGAAGTCTAGTCAGGGACACACCATTCCCCTCCATTGTACCTCTACCAACGGTAGGCGTTACACTTCTTCTGCAGGCTTCATACAAAGCACAAGCAAGCCAGTGCATCTGATCTCCCTGTAGAGCAATGAATTAGATTAAAACAAAGTGTAGAAAAGAAGAATTGAAATTTTTAAGGATCAATATGAAAATATTTTATCTGAATATATGTGACTCTAGAAGATCTCATTACTAGTTGTATCGAACAAAGAAACAGATACCACAGATCTAGCTTCTAACACACGTTACTTGCATTTATTCAATACGGTCTAACATTACTTATCGAATTAAACAATGACAAAGTATAAACTGAATTTTCACATTCCTGGACTCTTTTAAAGTGCAAGTTTCATACATCTGCGCACAGATACAAAACCAACGAATCACTGAGGAAATTCGGATGGTATAAAACCAACCAGTAAACTAGAATTTGTTCACTCCTCCAGTCTCCTGAGACTTCTTTGCTCACATTGCGAACAAACAAAAATTTGACTTGTTTCTAGACTTCATACTCACTTTCATCAAATGATTCTGCAATCAAAACAAACACACATACACACAAACCTTACCTCTAATGTGTACTTTGTTTTTATATTCTGGTAGTTTTCCCATGACTCTTCCTTTGTTCTTTTGTCCATGTTCAAGTCTAAACACAGTTCATTATATTTTCTTTCCACCGCATCATCACTATCCTCCGTCGGCTCCATATTCCCTTATTTACAACTGGATCCGGAAATCAACAACAAAACCCCATTACAAAAAAATATCATGCGCTCTGTGGCGGGAAAATTGGGACAAGTTAGAACCACAGATGCTTTATGCGTCCGCAGAAAATAGTTCTTTGCAATTACTGTATAAATACCTGCAAATGCTTGTTTTCATTTATTCCCTGACGTGAAACAATTAAAATAATGTGTTTGCCCTTGATTGAAAATGCACCAAATGTTTTATTATCGGCCGCAGCAGCGGCCGATCTATTTGTGGTTGTGTTAGAAAGTGCACATGGTGAAATGAGATGTTATTATTTTATTAGTTCCGTCAAATAATTTTCAAATGATAACATGTATAAAATCATGAGTAAAATATTTTAAAAACTTGCTTTAAATTAAGTTTTAATTGTTGTTATTTTGTTTCATTTTCATTATCATTTGGCATCAGATAATTGATAATTTATGGTTAAATAAAGAGTTTACAATAGGTACTCCCCATCCAGGGAGTGTGTAAGATATGAAAGGAAATCGTTATGATTTTCCGGATAATAATAATGACTTGCACGTGGTAAAAGTGCATGGTGAATAAAAAATTGAAAAGTTGCTCCACCAGTAGAAACTTGTTTGAAAATGTTACAGCTGCGAATGACACAAAGATTATTTTTATACATTTTGCACCGCACCATGCAGCATAACCTACACTGTAGAAACCATATACTAAGTAGGCATTACGTGACAAATAACCAGGGTATCAGCACGTGGTATATCTTGAAAGGCATACATCTTCATTTTGATGACAATAATTTTTCATATCATAGGCGTCGGAACCGGGGGGCGGGGGGGGGGGGGGGGTTGTTAGCTCCCCCCACTTTTTTGCAAATATATACATTATATAGGCATTGAAAACAGGCTTTACCATTTTTTGTTGGTTAAGCCTCCCACCCCCACTTTCAATTAGCCCACCCCCACCCCCACCCCCACCCCCACCCCCGACCCACTTTCGATTTGCATCCGACGCCCATGCATATTCATCATAGACTTTTTTACATCGATAAATTCATTGGATGAGCAAATGCACTAAAATTTCTAGTTTAAAATATATTTTATTCATTGAATTGGATTGAACAGCAGGCATGATACCAAAATTTCTATCAAATTTTTAAAAATATTTATCTATTTATTTTGCTTTGAAGACGGCCTGAAATAAAAAATGATCACTATTTCAGCTTTGAATATCCTGTTCTTTTCTTGCATGAATGCTTTGAATTGTGAAATTTCTTTCTTGACAAGTTAAATATGTTAGCGGCCGATTTGATGCTTTGCATCAATTAACTTGTTATTACTGTACTCTTTATAGAGATCCTTTGCGATTTGGATCGTATCCAAATTGCGTGGCGGATCTATCCATTTTCAGATTATGGGGTGTGAAGGACGGTGTTCAGGGACGTAGCATCCGAGGGGCCAGGGCCCCCCCCCCACTTTTTTCCCCAACATAACCTTTACTATAGTAAATGTTCATTGATAGGATGGTTGCCCCCCCCCCCCCCCACTTTATAACCATGGTATAGTGATAGCAAGGATTATAAGGAAAAAATTGGAAGTGATAGTAAGTTGGCTTAGAAAAAGTTGGCCACTACCCCCTCCCCCCCCCCAACGAAATAGGATTTTCGAGTTTGGGCACCTTTACATTTTTTTTTTTTAGCTTGTCAACATTTTCAGGAAAGTAAAAAAAAAATTTTCTCGGGTTGGCCCCCCACTTTCAAAAACGATGCTACGTGCCTGGTGTTTTCAGTCTTTGATACATGTATGTCCATGGTGTCATACACTATATCACTATATAATTTTTAAAAATATTTCCCCTTATTGATAGTTCAATTACTATTTCGGGCACGTAGCATGAGGGGGGGTGTCCTGTCCCCTTTTTTCCAGACATTTGTTTTTAGATAGGAAAGGTTCATTGAAAGTTTATGCAGTGTATGAGTATAATTTAGTAACTAAATGAAACTTACCCCCCCCCCGGTACCCCCATCCACCACACGAAATAGGATTTTCTAATTATTTTCGAGTTTGGGCAATTCCCCTTTCACTTTTGCTTGCTTTTTTTTAAAGGCAAGTTAAAAAAGTGTGCAAGGGTTGCCCACTTTCAAAAACGATGCTACGTCACTGTATTTATAATTATTTATTAGTCTGTAATGATGATATTATAGTTTAAGTCTCCTTCCACTGGTAGCATCTTCTTTATCAATTTTGATCAGTGGTCCCGCCCTAGCATTGGGTATCGTAAAAAATTTCGTATTGTGATATATCACTACCCCCCCCCCCCCCAACCCCCCGATATTGTGATAAAATCACGATCTAGATTTTCACATTTTTTCTTAAAATAAGCTGAAAAACATTACTTCACTTTTTTAGGCCCCCGGATCGATCCCGGGGTATATTGTTTTTGTCCTGTCTGTTAGCTGTTTGACTGTCTCTTAAAACATATCTTGTTCACTTTTAATACTTTGTTAATCTGTCATTGACAATTTTTATGCGTCATGGTCGATAGATCGGGGGCGTGTATTGTTTTTGTCCTGTCTGCCTGTTTATCTGTTTTCTGTCTGTTGTCAACCTTAACCTTCGATCGCCCTAACTTTTGAACCGTGAGAGATGGAGACTTCATATTTGTTATGTATACTCCACTAAGTAAGCTCTTTCAAATAACAAGAGTTTGAACCACTTTTTAAAAACTTTAACCTTGGTCATAACTTTTGAACAGTTAGAACTAGAGCTTTCATATTACACAGGCTTATTCCTTGTAACAAGACCTTCCTTTGGGTACCAACACTTTTGACCTTGACCTTCGGAGTTTGACATACATTTGAGAGAATTCAGCTCTCGCCATAAGCTTCCACACGAGGGCATCAGTGTTTCACAAACACATCAAATGAAGATTGGAACTAATTAGATTCCGATAGTTACCGTTTAACAGAGGAAGACCCGGAGAGTTGTCGTTCTTTAATAGTGATCCTCTAATAAGAGAGACAACTCTAACAGTGATAAAACGTCATTCTTATCACAGGTACCAGATCAGTTTACCAAAATTTTTGGTAAATAAAATATTCATTATTATAGGTATGACGTATTTTTATGCCCCCGTAATCGAAGATTCGGGGGTATACGGTTTTTGCCTGCCCGTCTGTTTGTCTCTGTCTATTTGACCACACTGCCCATAACTTTGGAATGAGTGGCGTATTGGTATTCATATTTCACATGCGTATTCCTTGTGAAAGTCATTTCTTCGAGTACCACCAAATTTGTCCTCTTGACCTTGGAGTTTGATAACTTTTGAACAGTTGGTGCTAAGGCTTTCATACTTCATACGGTATTCATTGTCACAAGACCTTTCAATGGGTATAACTATTTCTGACATTTTGATCTTGCACTTAAGAGTTCAACCCACTTTTTAAGAATTTTAACCTTTGTCATAACTACTAGGGCGTTCATATTTCACAGGTAAGAACTTTCTCTGGATATCGACAACTTAATTTGACCTTGACCTTAGATTTTGACTCGCAGTTGAAAAACTTCAAATCTTCGGCATAAGCAGCCATATGGGGGCAGCCATCAGTTTCATAAACACATCTTGTTTTTATTTAGGCCTATCAAAAGTAGGTATGCAAACTCCTTTGGTATAAGTAATACTGAATATTTACATTTCCAATGTCTTTGTCCGAGATAAAATTACCAATTGTAAATGTAATTGATTTCCTCATGAATGTTTTGGCGCGGTTCCAAAAAAACCACGTGCAGGGCGGGACAACACCTAGAGAGAAGCAGGCTTGGAGCCCGTGGATTGGCGGAATCAAAGCATGTAAATATAAGGAATAACTGTCTTATTTTTCGAATTCATGAAGATGATCAATGGATTGGCTTGTGTGATAATTTTATGCATAAACGCCTTCGGCGTTTATGCAAATTATCACACAAGCCAATCCATTGATCACTTCATGAATTCGAAAAATAAGACAGTTATTCCTTAAATAAACACACACAGTTGGCTTAATATGCTTCTTGATCTTGCACCCAAAGGAACTTGTTTCGGAAATAAATTTTGAACCCGAAGTAATTATTATACTATGGGTTCATTTATTTCCGAAATAAGTGTCTGTGCTTGCACCGTATGACAAACGTTTTCAAACAAAATTACTCTGCATCAAAGTAGATCTTTATGATCATCGTACACCTAAATGCATTCTTTTTAACCTTTTAATTTTTTTTTTCTGAGGAAGTAAGATGGACTTGAAGAATTTAAGAAAGTGAGGAACTCTTAAATTGTAGGTGCAAAGAGGGAAGTTTTTTTTTTTTTAGATTAACCAATTCCAATGTCAAATATATGAACCTAACTAATGCTAACACCATTTAATGTTATCTACCTTAGTTAAGTTTACAGTCGAATCTCAATCTCTCTGGGAGTGAATAAGAGTTATCAGACAATTTGAGATAAAGAGGATTTAATACTTGAAGTGTTTTTGGACTTGCAAATCACTTCAATTTATCCATAGTATTTAATATGTGGGTGCACAAGATAGGGAAGTTCAACAGTACATACAGGGTCATAACTGTCAGACATGGAAGTGATGCATCTTTGAAAAAGTTTGAATGGATGTATCCCATTCAATATTATAGGTATTTTATTTTCATTTAATAAATGCCAAGTAAAGTTTGCAAAATGTAAATTAAAAACACGCATGCAAAATTTGCTAGTCCATGCTGTCATATGTCTTTTTGTCAACAAACTGCAATGTTCTAAAATTATTTAAGAGGTATATGTTAAAGACAAGGAAAAACTGCAGTTACTGAATTCATGTTTAATAAAAATAGTTTACATACAAAATTTCCTCAACAAATAAATACATACAATTCGTTATTTCACTAAACATCCACCCAACAAAATTATTCCGGGCAAGAAATCACCTGCAATTTCTTCTCTCTAAAGGAAAATGCCCCTACATTAAAGTGTAAAGAGCAATCATAATATTGGTGTAGACACCAGTTGCACCTAAATAATTGCCTGCCTTGCAGGAAAACTATTGATATGATAGAATAAAATGACCTTCTATCAATGTCATGGACAAAGAAAAATAGTTGAATTTCATTATTTGATCACCTCCAATTTTAACAAGATGAATTTGCACTACTATAAAATACATGGAGGCAATATCAACAAAACAAAGTGAACATAAATTCAAATGAAAAGCCTTTGAGGAATGTGCACTTTTTTCCCCACCCAGTTTAAGTATAAACACAATTTTTGTCAGATGAAGACACTTAATGTACATGTAGATAAGGACTTTGACGAAATCTCACCTTTCAGACCAATGGACCTGAGAAACATGTAAAGACATAGTAAAGCAGTATTTTCATCACAAATCACAAAAAGGTCATAATCAATGAACCAAAGCATAGGAAAGACAATATTCTGGTGCGTTTTGGAAACAGTCAATACTGTCATCAAGTCATTATTGCAGGTAAGTTATTTGATCTGACCTGGCTTTTTTTTTCTCAGAGAAATGCGATTCTTAAATTAAATTGCATATACACAACAGCAATGATAGCCTATGAAACTAATATCATGTGTAAAAAATGACAAGGAAATTCAAATCTACCATCCAATGTACAATTCTATCACAACCGTACTTGTCTTAACAAAGTATAACTTTGCTCGTTTGTGGCCTTATCACACATTAAAAAAAAATCAGTATTTCAGTGGTTTAGCCTGGTACATTTGAACTTCCGACAATGAATAAATTATATACAAACATGTGCGAGATGAATTGATTGTTACAATGCAAAAAAAAAAAAAATTGTTCCAACACATGTAATACTTGTTTTTTTTAACATTATTGCCCTGAGAACGAAAATGATGAGGTGTCTGCAGTGACTGTGCCCACCCCTCATCAGCAATCCGCCGAGGGGCGAGCAATCGGGGGAGATCTTTGTGAAACCATGGAAACCACACTTATCTCTATTTGGCAGACAAACATGACCTGGAATTTGTCAACACATGTACAGTACTTTATCATGAAGGCTATCCACTCACTCACAATGAATAAATTAAATCCACTAATAACAAACAAGTCACATTTTTTCTGGAACACATTCAACACAGCATTCCACTGTACAGTTTTCAAGTGGCCCTTCCAGATATGGACAGGTGACCTTTGATATGGTTTCACACACTGACGCACAGCAAAGTCTTGAAATGAACAGCGGTCACTCTTGATATTGATTATCATGACTGGTCCTCACTTTCGTTTGTCAACATTTCAGTTTCCTCTGATGAGGCTTCGCCCTCTTTCTTTCCCAATGATAGATCTGACCCTTCTGAACACTTGGTTTGGGATGTGTCTGAGACTGCCATAGAGTTCAATGTATTCACATCCACATCTTTCTCTTTGGCTATTTTCATTAAAATGCTATTCAACTTTGACTCTTTGTCTTTATCTTTTTTAACAGGTTTGTCTTCCATTTTGTTCACTTTGTCCTTTAGAGTGTCCAAAATTTTGTCCAATTTGAATGAACCCTGTATTTTGTTTTTGGTTTTTGAACTATCTTTTGGTGATTCTGAAGTAGAATGGGATCTACTTGACAAATCACTGGCTTTTGGTGAATCTTTTGGTTTTGATTTGATAGACAAGTCTAAACATGCTGCTTGGTCTTGATCGTCCCTAACACTTGCTGCTTCTGCCGGCCGAGACACTTCGTAACTTTTCCGTTTCCTATGGTGAGAATGGGCCTCTTTACGTCTGACGGACAGATCTTGGGCCATCTCCTGTTCACGGTGCTCTGCCTGGCTGTATCGTTTGATTTCTCCTTCTTCCAGATCAGAATCACCCTGTCCATTAACAAGACCTGACTGGGCCAGGGAGGCGAAAGACGAGGGCAGTGATGTGGGCAGTGAGAAGTTCAAGCCCTGGGCAGCCTGGGCTGCTAGGAGGGGGTTGAACAGAAGTGGATTATACAACATGGGGAATGAAGGGTGTGGAGTCTGAGAGCTGCTTGGGGACTTGGATTTGCTTGACTCCTTGCTACTGCTGGGGGACTTTTCTTTTCTGCTCTCACTTTCCATTGACTTGGCCATTGCAGATGGTGAAAGTCCTGGCATCAAGCCAGCAAATCCTGCCAGCATGGGATTTGTCAGTCCTAAATTAGGCAATGTGCCAAAGGGCATTCCCAGAGGCATTTTGCCAAAGCCTGACATGAGACCAAGGCCTGGAAATGCTGACATACTTGCAGCTAGAGAGGCAGCACTGTAGGGATTGTCTGATAGCAATGAAGTAGACAGGTCCCGCTCCCTTGGTCTGCCTCGTCGACGTTCTGATGATGGTGTGCTCACACGTGACAACAGAGTCTTTGGTAAATTGGCCTGCAAATAATACATACCATTTTACTGAAATCTTAAAAAGTTGATACCGTAAATCTGGAAAATTTTGCTGTAGATAAATTTTTAGCAAATTTGCGAGTGCATTGCATTCGCAAAAATATTTTTCTTAAAAATAAATCACCAATAAGAAAATGTAAACAAAGCAGTGGTCATTCGCAAAATTTTGAAACGTAAAAATTAATCAACAGCATTTTGACCCGAATTCGCAAAATAAAATCGACGTAAAAATTTCCAGATTTACGGTAAGGATTAAATGCATTTATCATTAGTTTGTAACTTGTAACACCAAAATAATAATAAGTCATACCTTGGATTTGACAATATCAATCCATTTGGGGTCTACATCATAAAGAGGATTTTGTTCTAACCATTCACTGAGATATCTCATAGGAGGAGCTTTAGCACCAGTAATCTGTAAAGGCAATCATATGAAAATATTCAACTTTTAACTTTTAATTTATGCTGAAACAGTAACAGATTCAAAACTTGCACCAAGACAGGCTACCACAACAATTTACAACCTGTACAAATACCACTCCTCTTGACAGAGATTGAAAAAATTCATGGTCTTACCCTCTTGCCAGTGATTCTATTGACCACAGCTACATTTTCCTCTCCTGTCAGTTTCATGGGGTCTAACATAGCTGGGTCTACTTTGGGTCTTCTTCCTCTTCTTCTATCTCCATGCTGACAAAAAGAAATCAACTATAAATATACATGTACATATAATTACACACATTTACATCCTCAATTAAATCATCTAAGCTTCGATGGTCAGCAAATATACAGCTTTTCAATCTCTAATTTCTACTTTGTTGGATGCATTTATACTGTACTAGTAAGAATTTAAAGTAATGCCCGGCTTCCCCCCCCCCCCCCCAAAAGAGTTTTCCTTTGCAAACAGACATTTTTAAATAGTATGCAATTCTAATACATTTTATACCTCTAGCATTTCTTCTTCCTCCATATACATTTCTGGAGGTCTGTCTACCATGTAACCTGGATGCTCATCCAACCATTTGTCGAGGTCACGCTTCAGTGGAGCCTCATCACCTGAAAGCCGGCTGCCATCCTCCAAGTTAATGACTGGAACACGGGACTCTGCAATTGGTTTAGAAATTTCCAAGCTCATGTAATAAACATCCTCAATTCAAGTTCTACAGAGGAGGGTGAATTATCTTCCTTTCAGAAAACTGGTTATTAAACCCTATAAATATACCAGGTTCAAAGCTGGCTGCTGCTCTGGCTGTGTTCCTCTTGGACAGTGCTTCAGCCATTGCAATCTCTGCCATTTTTTCTGCTTTCCTTTTGCGACCTCTTCTGCCCCTTCGGTCTCCAAAATAAAGTGCATGCTCCATCTGAATTATAAAGGAGAATATTTGTCATGATTCTTCCATCACATCAAACCATCCTTAGTCAAACAGGCAATTATACAGATTATTACTGTTTGTGAACTGACTTAATGTGGCCACAGAAACGATACATTGTGCATTTGAGAAGATTCCAAGTTAAAAAGATAGACTGTATGCAACTTACCATGCTTCTTCTTAGGAGCTCTGGGTCTAATTCTGGTCCAGCACCATTCAACAACTCAGCAGGAGTCTGAAATATTGACGTTCTGTTATTACTGGCTGTACAAGGATATTTAATTCAACTGCAAAAGGTTGTTCTTTTTTCAATTCTAATTTAGTAGTTAAGAAATTACATACAGTGTGTAAATTTTTTGAGAAAAAAACCTGCAAGTATTTATTTCACTTGCTATAAGATTATTGACAAAAATTTCCCATTTTCTTCCACAATATTTCATTACATTGAAATGGTCTACTTTTTTCCCAATGAAGATACATGTACAATACTTTCATCTAAACAACCAGTACCCCTTTTAAAAATGTACAGAAAGGAATCATACACAGTAGTTCATGCACACTCAAAGATTGAGTAGGTTTTGGTTAATAAATGTATCAACAACCTTGAACCTTAACATCAGAAATTACCAAAAATCACACAAGCATAGAACCCATTACCATTAAAAAGCGATTCACAAAGGTCATAATAATGTTATCAAAGTTAAATTCATGCTTAGAGAATCATTCAGGGGCTTGAACTCATGATGAAGAGATAGAAATTTATTTTAGAAAAAGTTAAGATAATTGATTCTCCGCACATGATTCAAGTCATTGCCAATGGTACCTACACAACTAGGCTACAAGAGCAAGATTTTCAATGTTTTAAATATATATCAAAAAAGGTGATATGTCCAAATAGAGTGATTGATAAGGAATTAGAAATTTTGCACATGTACAGTGTCCAACAAAATGTGCAAATAAAATTTTGAAATGTAATGTGATTTTTTCATAACATTTTTCACAACAAGCATGTACACTAACTATAAACATAGAGCATCGTTTTTCAATTCTTTCAATTATTTTTCAATTCAAAAAGCATCTTTGATCTAAATTTGACTTTATATTTTAATACTTTATTTCTTGCTTTAGGGGTGAGGGGTGGGGGTGAGGGAGGTGTAGGTGCCATGGCATGTGGGAGCCACAAACCTGTGAGAAGAGGTAGTGATGAGGGGAGTGTCTAGGAGACAGGTGACCAGGTACCTGAGATCGGGGGGTTTCAGACAGACTCTCATTGTCACTGGACGCCGCGCTGCGGCTCATCAGCTGCTGCATCCGACTGCCTGGAGAAGACAAAGTGACATGGACATTAATAACAGATTTCTAGGCTTAATCTCTAACTTAAATTTCTACAAATGATTGCAACATTTGAATATACAACTTGTGAATTTATTTCCAGAGGAAGTTGACAAACCTTCAAATTCATATTTACGACCTTGACCTCTTCTCTTGTGAAAGGTCATTTTCAATCCATCACCCTGGAAAAAAGATGATTTTGTTTCAAAACATGCATAATGTAAAAAAAAAAAAAATCAAGAAATCCTCAAAAATCACATTGACAGGACTCCACTGAACACAAAACTGCCAAATTCCAATTAAAAACTCACACAAAAAAATGCCTTTAATATAGTCATCTCAATGCATTTATTGCTTACCACCACCATCACCTTAGAAAAGTGTAAAACTTATAATTCTCCTCATATTTTAATGCAAAATCTCTGCTGAAAAAAGATCACCTATCCCTGACATATTACCACATTGTAAAACAAAACCCTTGCCATCACTAGTCAAACTGTCTGTCTGAACACACCCAGACCAAAATCTTCCTCAAACCATCAGCAGAAAACACAACAGCCCATTCAAACAATGGGTGTCCTACCTCAGATATCATAACTTCAAAGTCCTTATCTAAATCTGACATCACCTTGACACCATCGTACACCGAATCTCCAGCGTCTGATTGGCTGAGATCGGGGTCATCCTTAGGGGTCATGGATCCTACTGGTGTTCCACTGCGGGAGTCATAGTTCATTGGGATGTAGGACATTCTTTTAGGGAATGGCCATTCGTTGTGTTCTACACAGTAACAAATGTGCTCCAGTCGATGAAATAACACTCGGTCCTAAAATATAAACATGTGTACTAAAATAATAATGCACTGTTCGATAAAAACTCAAATATGATTTTCTCTAAGAAAAATATTTATTATTCCTTTCACAATTTATGAGGAAATTACAGATGCAATAAAAATACATTCAAAACTGAAACAAATGGTTAAACCATATACTTTTAGTTCAGTGTAATTTGTCTTGATCTACTATACAATACCTTTGGCCAGCTGATGGCTGCACTTAGTTGACTTTCAGGTAAGTAATCTGCTACCATCCCTTCTGCCTCCATCTCTTCTCTTCTGGCCAAAAATTTCTGGAGCTCCTGCATAGAACAAATTCTTTAGTATCTAAACAAGTAGCTTTATATACATGTAGTTACTGTTGAATACATGTAGTTACTGTAAATTGTTATCATACAAATTCATCAAAAATGAAATTTTAGTAAAAGTTTTTGTTTTCATGATACTGGACATAAATAAGACATAAGCATACCTCCTCCTCGTATGAACACTTGGTATCTTTTTCCCTCCGCCTCTCTAACTTGGCCATCTCCTCTGTTGTCTGTCTTTTAATGTCCTTCACTATATCCCTAACCTTCTGTTCAGTGTCATCCACATTTTTGATTTCTTCTTTCACCTCTTTATCACATTTTTCACCTTTGACCTTTTCTTTGATAGAGGTCAAGTCTTGGGGAACATCTTCTTCCTTCACTAATTCTGACAACTCCTTCTTCACAATGGCCTCCTCCTCTTCCTTCTTCACCTCCACCTCTTCCTCTTTCTTTTCTGATGACTCTTCTGCCTCTTTCTTGACTGGCGAGTCCCCAGTTTCCTTCTTCACCGAGGAATCTTCCACTTCCATTTTAACAACTGTCTCTTCATCTTCTTTCTTGACAGGTGATTTGTCACTGGTTTTACTGGGTGAAATTTCACTCGATTTACTTGGGGATTTTTCACCAGACTTACTTGGTGAATGTTCAGATTTCACAGCTGAAGTATCCATCTCAGTCTCCCCATTCACTTCTTTAGTTCTCTCACTTGATTTTTCTTCATCATGCCCCACAGATTTATCACCCTCTGTTTTGATGTCTTTGTCTTCCTCACTCAAGGTTACATTTTCTTTCGTTGGTGACTGGTCAGATTTACTCATGTCGTGTTCAGATTTTGAAGCATCCATTTCTTCTTTAATTTCTTCTTTTACTTTCTCTTTAACTTCCTTTTCTTTCTTCACAGGTTTTTCTTCGTCTTCATGTTTCACATCTTTATCTAAAAGATGCAAGTCATCAATTTCTTTACAAAGTAATATGACCATATTTCTAAGTTTATTTTTGCTTTTAAAATACATAATAGTCATTCTGCAATGGATTTTCGTTAGTTCCATGTATTGACAAATAATCAAGACCTCTAAATCCTTTACTTATTATGCTTAACATCAAATCAAACATTAAACACTAATTCCCTCTGTAAGGGGACATCACTGTTACCTTTGGTAGGCAAGGGAGAGCTGGAATGACTAGCTGTTTGTTTATTCTTAATGACATCAATAAAAGACAGAGTTGGATCAAACAAGATATGGTAGTCTGTCCTCACAACACCATGTCTGAAAGAGAGTGCAAGGTATTTATTTTACAGTGAAAATATAACTGTACATAATTCATACACCATGAAGTACCTGCATTCAAATTCTTCTTTTTTTCACTTTTGATGCTTTCATAAAAAGTATTTCAGACAAAAAATTGAGTTTACTTTACAATTAAAATAATCCATAATAAATGTACATCGGTACGACCATAATGTTTAGTTTACATTGTCAGCATCTGATACAGAATACTCATAAATACCTTGCTGCTCCTATAAGGAGGTCCTTGTCATGCTGACCACAGATCCACCAGGGTGGCAGGTCGTATGATGGCTGACACAGTTTAACTCTCTCATCCAGCTTGGGATGGTTCAGTGTCTCTGTGCGGATCTTGTTCAGCATGTCGATCCGAGCCAAACAACGGCTGGCTCTTTCTTCCGTGATGGGATCAACATAGATATTATTGGGTGGAAGAGCTGAAATGCATAACAAGAATTATGCCAAATATGATACAGCTACATGTACATCTTAACACAACTGTATTAAATGGACTAGTTAACAATCAGCATTGCCTTACATATATTTCAATTTACTTTAATTTGCATATTTGAGCAAAATTTATCCCCCCCCCCCACACACACACACGCAAAGTTTTAGTGCCAAAATGTGCTGGAAAAAAAAAATCATTGACAAAGATTTAAACTTCTCAAGTAAACTATGAACATCAAAACTTTTAGTACAAATGTTTGTGAGTCTTTGATTAGACAGAGTCCCACTACATACCCATATCAAGAATATCAAACTCTTACCATCGTCATCATTTTTAAACTTCTTGCACACCCTCATACACATGTGATAAAATGCTTGGAAGTACTCTGTCAGTGTGTCATCAAACTTCTTTTCTAGGTGTGCCAGCTGTCGGAATCGGTCCCATTTATAGCGGCCGGTAACGAGGTCAAACTCCACACCAAAGCTGGAAATGACCCTGTAGAAATCCTGTTCCTCCCGTCTGGACCAGCGGCTAGATATTCAGAGAAAATTAAAATTTGATTAGCATGCAAAAGCAACTGCACCCAAAGCAGATTTCCTTCAAATTAACACTGCACCCTTTTCCAATCAAACAAAAGCAGATAAAAAATCCGAGACAAATCAATCAAATGCAAGAAACTTTAACATTCAGTGTATAGAAAGAAATACAGCAATATACAAATTAAAATTTTTCAAGTGCTGATATTTTAATTTTCTTTCTAGAGCAATTTTAAAGTCTTTTATCTTCTAATAATTACACAGAATAGAAACAAGACATCACACAAACAAGCTTCATGCCGTTCTATTAATGACAGACAGGCAGAAGATGTAACAAGTATGACATTTAGCAGATAAAATAAAATTAAAAAAAAATAAAGTGTATCATTCACCCTCTACAGCAAGCCCACTAACATGCACAAGCTAGATGTTGTCATCATCACCAATGTCGAGGCAGCGCAGCAAAATTTCACATATATAGGTGTATATTAAAAGAAAAGGAGGTTTTTTTCCAGAAAAATCTTACCTTGTACTCTCTGACAAGCTAAACAACAGACAGGTATTCACATGAACAGCAATTCAATACTCAGAAACAGGCCCAAGGGCCACAACGCTCTCCTGACAAATGAATTTAACCATGAAAGTGTCCATAAATTCAAAGTCCATAGTTTAAAACTTTTTAGTGTACAGAAACACAATATTAAATTCATTAATTTAAATATCAATATTTAGAAGTAAATTTATATCTAATTGTAGCCCACCTGCATGAAAATATTTATTTCAATGCATGCTTTAACAAGATTTTTGTTTCAATAGGGGTCCTCAGAAATTTTCTGGATACCTGGGGTAGGTTAGATTTACAAGGATAATTTTGATCATCAAATTTTGGTCAGTCTGACAAGTTGACTCTCTAACCATCTCAAGCTGTGAAAATCTAGAGCAACTGCTTTCAGTTTGTTTTATGGCATATTGTTCAGAACTTTTAGCACTAATTAGAATATAGCATATTGTAGATATTACAAAATACACAGCTACATTTAAGAAAATTTGTAATGACCCAATTTCAACTCTACCACATTTGTCCAGACATGGAAATTTTTCACAGCTTATTTGTCTATCTTCTTTTTACCACATTTCTCCGATGACAATGACCCCCTATGCATCAGTGGGCAGAAAAAGTACATAAGTTTACCTACATTAAATTCTTATGTTCTTGTATGTAAAAAAAAAAATGAACGCTAATGGTGCCTTTCCTGGTCTAGAACTAATAGAAGGCAATAAAAAATGTGGATGCTAACGTTTGAAAATGACAACTAGAACTCTCACATGGAGCCCATTCTTGTGTCCTTATCAAAATAATCTCGTCCAGAAAGGTCAAATATACCCAATAATCATAACCAACCACCTTTTTTTTTTCTTTATCATTTTTTCCACTTATAAGGTAGCATTGTCCTTCATTGAACAATCTGACCTTTCCCCAAATTTGTCTTCTGTCTAATTTAGTTGAAATTGGCTCAAAAATTACTCAACCATTGAAGGTGTACAGACAACATACAACACAGACAGAACAGCCACTCTTTGATCATAAGAGCTCAAATGAGTTGAGCCTCTCGCTCAGGTGAGCTAAATAAAGTTGTAATCATGCAATTACTGACACAATAATGAAAGCAATATCAATATTCTGATTAAATCAAGCAGGTCTAAATGTATAATAAAATTAACCAGGTACATTGCATATAAATGTCTGATAACTAATATAGGTAAACCATCACCATGCCTAGGTTTATACTTTTATGCATGCAATCTTTTCTCTGTTTAAAAACATGTAAACTGAATACAAATATTGCATCCTTTTACAAAGAAAGGGTAAATTTTAACTTATATAGTCTATATATTCAATGTTAGTAGCTCATGAACTGAGCTTTTCCCCAATATAAGCCCCCACATAAACCCAAACCCTGACAGACATCAGTATTCAATCTGCACATCAATTATCTGATGCATTGACAGTAGGACGAGAATTTCTACAACATGACAGCACTACAGGGGAGGGGATGACAACACAGGCAGCACATGAAGCCGTAGCCTAGTGAAATAATGGGCTTACTGTTGGAGGGATAGACCATAGGGGTCTGGTACAGACCATTGCTGATACTGCATTCTCTGGCTCTCTCGCTCCTTAAGCACAGCTTCAAACCTTTCACGGCGCTCCATTCTCTGTAAAGATACAGAAAAACATCCAAGTCAGTCAAATGCATCTGAATTCAACAATAATGAAAAAGATACCAAAATAAGATATACACATATAAAGTATGCTACAAATAAAAGGGACCATTCTTAAATCATGAAGAACCACCAAGTATATTTTACAATAAATCATATTCATATGGACACCAATAACTAAACTACTGCTCATAACATAGTCAGATTTTGGTACCATGAAATTCTTCCAGAATCAAGCATGCATCAAAGATCAACTTGCTTCATGTTTGTGATTTACCCATAAAGTCTCTGCACTGAGATATTCTTTTATTTCAGCTGACACAAGTCAATAAGCACACTTAGTGATAATAATATTTCACAGCACTGTTTTTCAATACCTTGACTTTCTGGGCATTTTTAATCAGCATCCTCTTGTGATTACGCTGGAAGCCAGTGATGATTCTTCGTAGCCTCGTGTTGAGATCTGAGGATGATGGGAAGGGCATCTTGTCTTCCTCTGTACCCTCTCCGCCCTCCAACTTTTCAGGGGGTGGGGCACTAGTAGGGGTAGATTTTTTGCTGGACTCGGGTATTGAGCTCATTGATACATCTTCATCATCATCCTGTTTGATCTTAGACTCATCCAAATCATCACTGCAAAACAAGTTATACATGTACTTCTACAGTTTAATTCTTTATATTTGAAACAGAAAACCATGGAGACTTGATTTTCATACAAGAACTCTATCAGTTAGTGCTTTTTTCCACTCACAGAAACATACAACCAGCACATCTGGTCAAGGTATGCCCTCTGTATTAGCATGGCAAGTCATCATCAGTTCAATTTCAAATTAATCAAGTAGTTAAATCATTCAATAATTCATTGTACATGTATTTATGTATTGATTTACTTTAATTACAATAGGAAGTAATATACATGTTGTTCAAATCAACAGAACCGATCACTTACTCGTCATCATCGTTTTGTTCTGCTGCTAATGCAGCTCCATCTGGTGGTCCACATTTGCCCAGGAATATCAATGCAGGATCTTGTCTCATCATATTGTATTTCTCATAGCCTGAAATAAATACAGTAAAACAATCTTACACTAGATGTATAATAAACTAACATACTAATCTACAACAGTACCAAAAATTTTTGATTCAGATTTAAGAAAAAGTTAGCATTGCTTCAAGGATTAAAACATATATATATATATATGAAGTCTTGAATCAGGTCTGCATTAAAGTTCCAAGGCCTGTCCTTACCATGTTTATATACCCCTATTAGGAGGGATTTATCTGCCTCCTCGTCCCACCAGGCAGTGGGTGGGTCTCCATCTGGCTCAGCCTGGGGTATGTCAATATCACTGAAACAAACAGATGCAAAGTATAGACATTCAGTAATCATATTGTATTGTAGTTTAATTTTATTTCTTTCTTTTTTTTTTTTTTTTTTAAAAACATACTCATAAATTCTTTCATTACTTTTTTATTACAATATAGATGTACCTTGCATTTAATCCCTGAGTAACTTTTTCAGCAGCTTCAGGTCCAATGATTTCTTCTTTTAGATAGTACAGTAATCTAACCCTTAGTAGCACTCTGAAAAGAACAGCAATGTAAAAATTCAAGAGTGGTATAAAAATACATGTAAATACTTCCTTATTTGCATCTTTGCAGATGTTTCTAGTATGAAATCTTACTAATTAGCATGTGTACGTAGATGGTATAAAATTCTTCTTAATGGCATTTCTGTGTAGGTGTTTACAGTAAAATATCTAATCATGTATTAATGACATCTTTTTATAAGAAGATGTTTACAGTATCTTACTTGTTAGCATGTCTGTGTAGATGTTTGCGGTAGCCTGGATCTCGTAGCACTATTTCTGGATCACAGTTCTTCATTTTGTTGTACTTGAAAAGTTCACTACCACTGCCACCCTCCACTTTTCCTTCCTTCTTCTTGTTCTTGCCTTTCCTTCCTCGGGGAACAGGAGCAGACAACCCTGTCATTGACATGAAAATACCATTAATAGCAGAAATTATCATCCTTTGTGTGCATATTTTCAAAATCAATATCAAAGTTCAGTAGCATCTTCCATTTACATTTCTGCATATTAGCCCATTTTATTCAAGACATCTGTTACACGATTTTAAGTTATTTTCAGCAAGTCCAACATGGGACTCACCTGAGTGGTTTTTAAGAGACCCATCACTTGAAGGTGAAATTAAGTCCCATATAAATTCCTTAATCTTCTCATCTCCCTTGTACTGTTGCAATGAATAAATAAGCTGCAAAAAGAAAATTTAAATAATTAATCTCTCTTCTGAACAACTGAAATTCTCTTTTTCGATAATTCATATAAGTCAATTTCCATATCTTTTCAATTCTTTTTACGAGATAGTCATTGACTCTTGATTAGCGAGACAAAATTTTCACGAATTGTGGTTATTGGTTTATATAATCTTAAGGAATCCACATTTTCGCGAGCACCTTCTCCACCAGCGAATAAAAAGTGATTTCTAGAGCAATGACCATAACTTTCCATGGTCAATGACTAGGAGGTGTCGAAAATTAAGTGATCTACAGTAAGCCAATTTCCGTATCTTTTCAATTCCCACCTAGATATACAAACAGCATTTTCTTGGCAAATTTCCTATGTACCCCACCTACAAACAGAAAATTCTATGTTAACCAACAGCCATTAATCTAATGTCATATGAGAATATTGCTAATTTTAGCACTTCACTCATCATCACTATATTATTTTCTTTTTAATAACTCAATATGATATGAATTCCATTGCTTACCCGTAGACCAGAAGGTTTTTCTCCACTTTGAAGCAATCAGACCTTCCATAGCCCTCAGCATCATCAGCATCGTAATCATCGTCCGAGCCCCGTCTTTTCCTGCCTGGGCGTCCTCTCTTCTTCATCCCACCCCTGGTTTTCCTTGATTCATCGTCGTCATCGTCACTGTTACTAGAGGAGTCTAGGTCAGATATCTCCATCATGTTGTCGTCGTTCCCGTATCTTGTTGTTTGCTTCCTCTGTCTGGGCTCTTGTATAATCAACTCATTCTGCAGAACAAGATTTTCATTCACATTGTACATGTATATTTCATAAACAATATCTCCATTTCTTTTTATACATCTAATATACTAATTTTTTTTTATGTGATCTCTACTTGCCTGCAGTACAAGTGCAAAATTGTAATTAAGTAAATGTACATGAAGGAAACATCTATATACCTTGTGTTTCATTCCCTCCACATCTACATCTGCTTTTTTGGCCCACTTCTGCCAGAAATTTGGATCATTGATGTCGATATCCGTTCTGGTGCCTGACATTGAGAAACTTGCCTGCAAGATAAAAAGACATTCAATTGTGTTGATGCCCTGCTTAACTATAAACAATGTACATATATTTCATGAAATGTATTTGATTATATTAGCAAAGTTATCTATGATTTGTTATTTTGGAATAAATACCTTGGCAAAAGTTGATCCCTTTCCTTCGGATTCGATCTGGATGACCTGAGTACGGCGCTGGAGGATTTGGTCAATGTCCTCCTCACAGAATTCATCCCCAGCCTTATCATCATCCATCAGAGCTCCATAAGCTCCTTTACGTAACAGCTCCTCAATCTCCTTCTTAGTCATCTGAGCTTGCTACAAAGTAGGAAAGATGTGTTCATGAAACTTTGCAACTCATATTCCAAGTTAAGTCTTGTTAAAAATATTTGTCTATCAAACATTTAAATATTTTTGTGAATTTTGAAAATTCAAATAAATCAAGAGTAACCACTTTCTTTTTTTTAAATTTATTTATTTTAACAGAGGTTTTATTTTATCAGAATCCATATATTTTACAGTCTAATTTTAGTTATCAAAGGATTTTCAAAAGCATCTTCCCCATCAGTTTCACCAAAGTCAACACCCACTTAGCTTTTGAGCTAATGAGATTTCATCATTTGTTTGAGAATTCCCCCCCCCACCCTTCCTGGACCCATTCTTCCCAGACTTACCGGTGCTGCTTTATCTGAGCCCATGGACTGCAGGACAGCTTTGTCCAGACCCAGCTTGCGAGAAGCCTTGTCAAACATTTCACGCTCATATGAGTTTCTTGTCACGAGACGGTAAACTTTGACCTCCTTTGTTTGCCCTATTCTGTGACAACGGGCTTGAGCCTATGAAAAACAATAATGAAATTAATGAATCATTTACATTATCTAAGTTCTGATATTTTCAGGTTTACATGAATTGCAATTCTTGAACTGCATTTACTTGTTGATATATATATTTTTCAAATTTATGATTTTGGACATTCCCAACCTTACCTGTAGATCATTCTGAGGATTCCAGTCCGAGTCGTATATAATGACTGTGTCAGCAGCTGTCAGGTTGATTCCCAAACCACCAGCTCTGGTACACAGTAGGAAGACAAACCGATCCGACTCCGGCTTAGAAAACCTGTCTATGGCCTCTTGTCGCAACTTTCCACAAATCCTGCCATCAAGACGCTCAAACAGGTACCTGTTGACAAGCAAATATATGATTAAAATTCCGTTACTTAAAGCTCACATTTATTCATTCAAAATTCATATTTTGATAAAAGAAATCTTAGAACAATTTCTTAACAAGAAATCTGTGAGCCAATGCTCACTAGTAATACCCTAGCTCTGATGTAAATAAGCACTATCATGTTAATATACACAAGTTCAATTACAGGCAGATGCACAGAAAAATACGAAGTTGACATCAGATTCATATCAAAATTAATCCCACTATATGGTATGCCTCAACAAAGAGTGTAATAAAATTTCAAGCATCTGCTATGGAGAGCTAATGAGAAAACTGCGACAAAGATTTGTTATATAAAAAACGGACAGACGCACAGACACACAGAGAGTTGACATAAGATTTTAACAGAAATGTATCCCACCATATGGCATGCCTCAGAGAAGATTGTGTTAAAATTTCAAGCATATGCAATGAGTAGTTGCTGAGAACATTAAACTGCGACGAAATTTTTTATGTATGAAACGGACAGATGCACAAACAGGAAGTTGACATCGGATTTGAACAAAAATGCATCCCAATATATGGCATGCATCAGAGAAGATTGTGTTAAAATTTCAAGCATATGCAATGAGTAGTTGCTGAGAAAACTGTGACGAAAATTTGTTATGCATGAAAGGGACAGACGCACAGACAAACAGGAAGTTGACATCGGATTTGAGCAAAAATGTATCCCACCATATGGCATGCCTCAGAGAAGAGTGTGTTAAAATTTCAAGCATCTACGATGAGTAGTTGCTAAGAAAACTGCGATGAAAATTTGTTATGTATGAAACGGACAGACACACAGACAAAACAGGAAGTTGACATCGGATTCAAACAAAAATGTATCCCAACATATGGCATGCCTCAGAGAAGATTGTGTTAAAATTTCAAGCATATGCAATGAGTAGTTGCAGAGAAAACTGTGACGAAAACTAGTTATGTATGAAACGGACAGATGCACAGACAAACAGGAAGTTGACACTGGATTTGAGCTAAAATGTATCCCACCTTATGGAGAAGACTGTGTTAAAATTTCAAGCATCTATGATGAGTAGTTGCTGATATAACTGCGACGAAAATTTGTTTCGGACGGACACACGGACACACAGACAGACAGACACACTAGGGTAAAACAGTATATCCCCCTCTCCTTCGGAGTGGGGATATAATAATACGCATATAACAATTGTAATTTCAGACATGTACTGTGGAATCTGTATCAGTTTCACCATGGTCATCAAACATGCAATAAATTCAATGCATGTATGAGTTGGCTTGAAATTGTCATCATCTACAGAGATATTCAATCAAGAGAAGCTGGAGGTAGAGACTTACTGCCTATGTATGAGATAATCCTCCAAGATGTCCAGTACTCGGATCATCTGAGAGAAGATCAAGACTTTGTGTCCCCCCTGCTTCAGCTTGGGGAGGAGTTTGTCAAGTAGCACCATTTTACCACAGGACTGCACCATTGTACGGAACACAGATTCAGCATCATTTCCTTTGCTCTCCTTGCTCTCACTCAAAATCTTGTCTTCAGCACCTAGTCAATAAGGAAATACAAAATGTAAAATCTACATTTATATGCACATTTACATGTACTTGGATTTCATGCATCAAGGTTTATACATATCCTTGTACATAAATACACATTCCAACAAAACAACGTTATAGTCTTGTACTTATTGATATCTTCTAACAATAAACCACACTGTCTTTGCTTACCTTTAATAAGATAGGGGTGATTGCAGCATTTTCGCAACTCCATCATGGTATTAAGCAGATTTGGTACATTAGCTGAAGATCCTGTGCCTTTAGATAAAAATGTAAAGTTGCGCTCCAAAATGGCTCTATAATATTTCTTCTGGATGTTGGTTAATTCAACCTATAGAAAACAAAAAGCTTTTTATTATATATATATACATTTTCAAAATCACAATGCCTACCTCACTTGTTTTTTTTTCTGACCTTGACCTAAATAATGTCTATCTCCTCTGATTTAAACACTTTCGAGCTAACATACAAGAAGGCAACAATAATATCCTTCACAGAGTGAGAACAACTGTCTTATACTTTTATTTCAATCAGAAGCTGTGTACTCTAAATCTGGATGCATTTGTTTTAAATCAGAGGAAATGCAAGTTTTCATCAAGGATGTATTTGAAAGGGAACAAAAATCTCCTTTTAAGGTATGATGGAATATTTTACCTCAACTATGGTTTCTTCTTTGGCAGCTAGATTCTTTTCTACATCTTCCTTCAATCTTCTCAACATCATTGGCTTTAGAATCTGTAAAATTATCCATACTATATTCCTAAAACTTTTAGAGAAACATATATTATTGGTATCATTTCTGTTAAAAATATTTTCTTCAACTTTTTAAATATCCATAATAAATACTATCACTGTTAAAATATTTGATACAGTATTTTGCTGGATTGACATACAGCTTTAAGCTTCTCCACTTGAGCATCCGTTTTAAGATCCCCGAATTCTGCCATGAAGGCCTGGGTGGACTTGAATCTCTCCGGTTCCAGGAAGCTGAGAAGACTGTGCAGCTCTTCAGTGTTGTTCTGTAATGGTGTCCCTGACAGAAGGACATGGTGCTCCTGAATCAATATAGAGGATAATTAATAAGATGATAATTTATTATTAACAAGATGATAATGCTGGAGACTCAATGTAATAGACAACTGAAAATGGGCAAGTCATCAGTAACAGCAATATCAAAAGTACCATTCACTGTACTTTTAAAACCCCTCTCAAAGTTATCAACATATAAATAATAAGAAAGCTGTGAGCCTATGTTCACTGCAATTCCCCCTACTCTAGTGTATATATATATACTTCCATAAAAGGACAAGAAACAGAGATAAATAGCTGTCAATGAATGATAGTCAAAAATAATTCTTTTAAATACATTGACTTATTAAAGAGTGACTGAGTTTTGAAAGAAATGACAGTACTTACACAATCAAACATTTTTAATCCCTCCATTAGTTTACATTTGGCGTTCTTCAATCTATGAGCTTCGTCAATAATGAGGACTCTCCATTCAATGTCACTCAGCAACTCACAATCAGAAATAATCACTTCGTAAGTAGTAATCAGAGCATGGAATTTAAACTTGTTTGGAATTCGTTGTCCTTTTTCATCTTTGTAAAACATTTCATAGGCCTGGAGCATGTTACGGCTGGTAGAACTGCACAAAAGATAATGCCAAGAGTGAGTACAGAAAAATATAGTCAATATGACTTCGATATTTACTATTGTTCCCAAATCTTTCAGTTCAGTTAAAATGAATTCTTCAAGGTTTCTGTACAATGTCTAGAAAGTCTTTATATATCAACATAATGGGTGCGTTCACAGTTCTACCATTAGTACCAACTTTCAATATACCATTGGTGCAATAATTTGACAATGGTACCAACTGTACCAATAAACCCTGAACGGATATTGACATACAAATGTAATGATTTTACCAATGCTACCAATGGGAGTCCAATGGAAACATTGGTAATACTGAATTACAGATTTCTTTGTCTTCTATGTTATTGGCACATGCCAGAATCGCAAGAAAATCAAAGCAGACTCATAGCCAAGAAACAAACCACATCAGGATCACACTTCTTTAGTTGCCATATCTATGGGTTCTATATAATCCATTTAATGGATCATGTCTAAATCATACTTCAAAATCATGAATTTAAGTGTTTGATATGATTTTTTTGTGATTTTGGCATGATTTTTTAAAAAGGCTGAGAGAAAAAATCCTTTATATCATTGTGAATCCGGGATCCAAGTCTTTCTAGCTTGTTGCCATGTCGATAACCAGCTGTGACGTCATTTACCAACATTAACCACACTCTAGATTGTCTGCAGAAAAATATACCATTGGCAAAAAACATTGGTACCAGTGGCATGCCAATGGTAATTAATTTTACCAACGGCAACTTTTGTCTACCAACGGCAGAACTGTGAACGCACCCAATATTTAAAGTTGATGCCACATACCTTCCATGATACACGATAGCATTAATATCAGTCCAGGTTTCAAACTCTCTTTCCCAGTTTCCCAGGGTAGACAGAGGGACGACCACGAGGAATGGTCCCTTAATTCCGTACAACATGATTTCATTGAGGAAGGTGATACTCTGAATGGTTTTTCCCAGACCCATTTCATCAGCAAGAATACAATTCTGGTGGTTGTGCCAGCTGAACATCAGCCAATTCACTCCTTCTAGCTGGTAGTCTCTCAGGGAGTTGCCATTTTTATACTCTCGCGAGACTTCCTGTTTCACCCATTCTTCTGGTGTTCCTCTTGGTTTTATCTGTGAATTGATAATAAAATCTATATAGTTATAGTATAAAAAATCAGTAAAGCATGGGTTAAATCTATCATTACTATGAACCACTGAATTCTCACAATGCTATCACTCTGCCATTTTCTTTGAATTCGTCCAATTTTAAATTCACCTAATTGCGAAAATCTCCCTCTACACAGCATCCTAAATCAAATTTTTACTTAATCTGATGAAATAAATCAAATTTGATCTTAACCTCCTCATCTTCTGGTGGTTCCCTAAACTTGTAGAACTGCTCCACCTTGAGGGGGTCAACGTCCTGTTGTAGTTCCCAGGTGGCATCTTCGTAAGGCAGGCCCCGCCACTTGACCAGGAAGTGAGTAATATCGTCCCCACCATTGGGGTCACTTATGGTGGACACATCCAACACTCTGTGTACCTCGGTATAGTCAGGGTTAAAGAGTTCATCCTCATCCAACTACAATACAAGTAAGAAGATAAATTTTCAATCATTATAATCAAATGTTTTATTTGTATTCATTAGAAACTGACTGCAAGACAATATGTAGTTTGTGAACCTTATCTGATACCAGGTATATAGTTTGATTAAATGCAACTTTCATTTTTTCTTCTATGGCAAGATAACTTGTGACATTACCTCTGAGAACATACTCTGGTTCTGAGATTTCTTCATGAAGAAACGCTTGATTTTCTGATGGATCCTTTTATCTCCCTTCTCCAATTCCTCTGCAGTTTTCCACTCACAATGCAAGTAAGAGCTGGAAAATAATTTTATTTCTTAGTAAGCACATTGAGCACACACAAGAGATGCAGACTTAAGCATAAGCAATAAATGAATTGGACCAAAAATAAACTGTTAGCTTCTACTTACAAGTTTTTGAATTTGACAAAGAATTCCTCCACCTCCTCCTCAGTTGTAGCAGCTTGATCCTCATTTTCCCCGTCCACGTCAATCTGTAGATAAAAATATTTACATGTAGTCAGAGTTCAATAATGATTTCCAAAGTAAAATAAGACAATTTGATCAACTTCTGCTATGACTATCATCAGATTAGGTGGGCTAATATAACAATAACTTGCATCTTTGTCCATTTTTCTAGTTCTACTTCCCAAGATTTTGTCCACAATTAGGCTGTTGTCCTCCTCAACATTGTCCTAAAACAAAAATAACTCGAATTTTTAAAAGCATTCCACAATAATATATTAGCATATTACACAGTATCATACAATACTCATGTCACTTATATGGGTAACATACAATTTTGACGGCTGCTGCTGGGGTGTCAGCTAATGCTTCAGGTTCCACGTCTCGAGTATCGTCATCTGACAGATTCAAATCCACGTCATCCAAGTACTTCTTTCTTTTGGTGTTACGAGCAGAGCGACGCTTCTGAAAAATTAAGGAAAAAAATTGCAGGCCTGATAGGTCATTGTGAAAATTGATGTAATGCCAAATTTTTTTTATTAGTTGTTTTACGGATCCGCCGACCCCATTTTTGTAAGTTTTGGAAAAAAAATAAAAATTCCATTCCATCCTTTTTTTTATAATCGCCGATCGAACTTTACTTCAAACATATAAAATAAAATCCGGAAATGACCGTACATTGTTTGAATTCTACTTAGTTGTGATCAGAATCATGTAAACGCTTCTACTATAGACCCTTTTAATAAAAACTCTGCAAGCGTTTTATAGTCAGAGATGAAATAAGTATGACGGCCATGTGAAACAATTTAGGTTTTTTAAAACAGAATATAAATGTTTTAAGAAAAATATTAAATGTATAAATGTATGACGGTTTTTATGAGCTGATCAGGCTGGTGATTATTCTATATATGATGTTATCTGATCAGCGAATGGAGTGTGGTGGTTGAGGAAATTACAGTCAAAACCAACAAATCTGATGTCGTCACTTGCACTCCATCCGACACCCATAACTTTTCTTTGAGGGTTGGGCGAAGTTTTAAACAGTTATATCTAATGGTTAGTTAACAGTTCATATATTATTTATGACATTTTTAAAAGCACATGTTTGACTGTATTTTAAAAATCTGCAAGACGTGTTGTCAATTGTTAAAGCGTCAGAGAAACAAAAGATTTTTTTGTCACTGTACAGGTATGAATCTATCAAATGATGTGAAAGAAATGTTTCTTAAAGTTTTAAATTTTAGATTTGGAAAAGGAACTGACTCATCAGGATGTTCTAAGACAAAAAATGTTTGTATGAGAGTCATAGGAATGTGAAACCCTATGGGGATGACTTATCATTCTAGTAAGTTTATTTGTGTTCATTGATTGTGCACTGAATTTTAGTTTTATACTGTTTAATACTGTTTAAGAAAAGGTATTATCTGAATTTGATTAAACTTTTATTATTTTACAGGGGGTTGTGTAAAATTTGCTGAAGTGTGTTTTTCTGTGGCAATGTGGACGTAGCAGTGAGAGGACACCCGTATCCAGTCATAGACATACACAGAAAAGTTTAGCATTGTTCACATAATATGTCTCTCTGCTCGAAGAATCGTTCTCTTTTAGTGAGGAATGCCAAGAAAAAGACATTTCTGTGCAATGTTCTGAGGTTGATTTCCCCAACTGCTTTGATATGCTGCATATTAAAAGTTTTGAACATTGAACACTTCTTCTTCTTCTTCTTTTTTTTTTTTTTTTTTGTAGCCACCCAATGGACATTTTCCCCAAAAAAATCCGTAAAACAACTAATAAAAAAAAAATGGCCTAAGGATGTTTTTCAAGAATAAGTCCTTTTTTTTTTAAGTTACACTAGCAAAACAATATTAAGAACTTGTAATTTCTGCATTTTTTTTTCAGTGAATCCTAAAAAATTACAGATACAAACATTGTTTATTTAAGGGCTCAAACCACTATTAAAGAAAAACTTCCAATACAGAAACTACTTAATAAACTATAGATATGTTCTTCATTAACAAAAACACATTCACAAGACCTCCAATTAAATACAGCAGGGGACTGTAATAATTATCTACCTGAATAAGGTCATCATCTATTTCCTCAGTTTCTGCCACAGCATGCTTCAATTCAGTATCTGATTCCGATGACTCATGACGTTTCCTCTTTTTCTTTTTCAAAAATGTAGCAGGTGGTCTTAAATAAGGAAATAACACAATAAATTCATTTCCACGCACTAAACTTTTCTTTTTTTTAATTTCAAAATTAATTTCCTGTTTGACACTTACTTTTTCTTCTTTTTAATAGGAGTTTTCGCTTTTGGTTTGACCTTTTTCTTCTCAACCTTTTCTCCATCCATGGTGGATTCTCCCTGACTTTCCAGCTCTTGGGTCATTTCACCACTACTTAAATCTCCCTCTTTCTTCTCTTTTTTGGGAGTCTTTGGTTTTCGAACACGTTTTTTCTTCTTCTTAGAATCTTCCTCCTCATTATTTTGCACATCATTGACCGTGGCTGGAATATCTCCCGACATCAGCTTTGGCACCTCCCTCCCTTCTGCCTGAGCTCTCGCCACAGCTTCTGCTACGATCTTGTCTGCTTTTTCTTGTTGCTTTTTGGCTTTCTTGGCCTTCTTTGGTTTTTCCGCACTTCCAACCTTATTATCACTACCAAAGTCTTGTAACGGAGGAAAAGTGGTGCCTGGTGGTGGTTGGATAAGCTGGGGTGCAGGCTGAGTAACACCACCCATCTGAAGTTGCACGACACTTGATGGAATGTTTCCCTGCTGTGCCCCTACAGGTGGCATAGGGGCCATGACTTGAGCCACATTGGAAGGTATAGCATGAGGTAGATTGTTCACAGACTGAGGCACTTGAGGACTGATCATCTGAGGAGCAGCCTGGGTTCCCTGTGGCTAAAAGACAAAAAAAGATCAAATAAATGCTCTTTCATTCATTTCAATGGGAGTTTTGTCCAATATTAAAAAAAGTAATTTTGATACAACTTGAAATTTATACAAACCTGTAGAATGACTTGAATCTTTTGAGGAGAATTCATCACAGCATTTGGCATCTGTTGTTGCATCTGTGGTTGCAACAACCGCTGTTGATTAGAAGTCACTAAGAGGACATTTTGTGGGCGTTGGGGCTGATTGACAAACATCGGCTGTCCCATTTGAAACACTTGTTGTGGGTTTGAGGAAGGTTGCTGACTAGCAGGTTGCTGCTGCTGAACATTGGGCTGTGGTTGTTGCATGACAGGCTGTGTCTGTTGTATTTGGGGTTGTTGCTGTTGCAATGTGGGCTGTTGCATTGAAGCTTGGGGCTGCATTGTAGGTTGTGGTTGTACTGAAGTTTGTTGTGCTTGTTGGATGGTTTGCTGCTGTGGCACAGCAACCTGAGGTTTTGCCTGCATGCCGTCATTGCTAACTGGAGCAACACTGGTTGGTATTTGAGATGGTTGCTGTCTCTGTGGTTGCATTGGCCCATTTGTTGAATACCCACTCGGTTGACTTGCATGGGCTTTCTGTCTTTGTATTTCTTGAGATGCACGGAGAGAGCGGATTTTTTCCTGCACTTCTAACATTTTCTGTTGAGTTTGCTGGGTCTGTCCAGCTGCTTGCAGCTGATTTAACTGCTGCTGTAGGTATTGTATCTCACGTTCAGTATTTGTCATGGCTATTCTAGCATTCCCTGTATTCTTAACATTTGGACTAATGGGCCCTATACCATTGGAATTTGGGTGAGAAGTTGTTACTTGAATATCATTTGTGTGTTGGAAGTTAGGCCCACTATTTCCTACAGGTTGTTGATGGAATGGACTAGACACAGGTGTGGAGGCATTTGAACGTGGTCCTGGTGGCGATACAAGTTGCTCCATCTGCTGAATGGGAGCTGGTGTCCTAGGGTTGACTTGAGGGGTGGAAGGATGCTCAGGGGTAGTTGGAGGATGGGGTGAGGGGGTTGTTGCCCTTTGTGAGGGCATGCCTGGGTAAGGGCGATAGTTCTGGTTGGGACTAGTATTGAACTGTGCACCTGTTTCTCCTTGTTTATTAGGCGTATTGCTTGGTATCTGAGCATATGTAAACCTTTGATAACTACTTGTTTGAACATTATTCATAGGTTGTTGTTGTTGTTGTGGAAAACTGCCCTGAAATGGTATTCCATGTTGTTGAGGTACTGATTGAGAAGGGTTATTAAATCTTTGCATTCCTATGTTCTGCATTTGGAATGTTGGTTGATTTTGCATGGGCAGCTGTGATGGCTGTTGACCCATGGATTGCATGGTACTCTGCATGTGTCCCATGGTGCTATTAGGGCTTGATATTGGCACAGAGGGCATTTGATTTCTTTGACCCACATTCTGCATGTACATATTTTGTTGATTAGAAGATGGGTTACCTTGAAACTGTTGAAAAGAAGTTGAGGTGACAGGGCTGCTCTGAAAGAAATCTGAAGCATTGGAGGATGGCATTTGTGGGAAGTCACGATGAGAGAGATACTTTGTCTGCATGCTTTGTGATGTGGGCATCATCTGGGACTGCATCATATTCTGAGACTGGGGTAGGTAATGAGGGCGACTAGGACTAGACTGACCAGCATTCCACTGGGGCATACTCTGTTGAACTGGCATGTGCTGCTGGGGGTTAGGTAAACGTGGTCCAGCTTGCTGTGCCCCATAATTCCCATACCCACTCATGTTTGGACCCGCTCGGACAATGTTGGGTTGCGTGGGTCTGAACTGCTGTTGTCTATATGGGCTCATCATTGGCTGAGAAGAAGGCATGCCACTGTGAGATGTGTTCATATTCATTTGCTGTAACTTCTGGCTGGCATTAAACTGGCTGAAGCTGTCATTTGTATACTGTTCGGGAGCAGGACTGGCCTGTTGGTAAGGATTGAACTGATTCCCTGACATGTCGGACATCTGAACACCGTACCCTTGTGATTGTTGAAGCATTTGGTCACCCGTCATTCCCTGTCCCATGAAATTACTGTCCATAGTCTGTCCTCCTCCTGGACCGGTCAGGTCGTCCAGGAAGCTCCCACCGTCCGTGTCAAACAAACTCAGCATGGGGTCATCGGCCATGCCTGTCTTTTTTATGTTATACTTTGGTACAAACTACCTTAAGGAGAGGCATGCAATCCATTCTTGATTCATCTAATGGATATCATTTTCGGTATCATGATATTTCTACAAAAGAAAAACATATTTTAATTAAATATTTTATAGCATACCCGTGATAATACCAGGTGCATAAGTTAATGTCGGTAACAATGATGCCTTTGATCATTACATACTGTCATGAAAAATCCAGAAATATGGTAACATGAAACGTTAATCAGATTAACACTAATAAGGGTGTAATAATGATGTTATTAACATTTGGTCCACCAAAGTATGTGTATTACTTGCATAACAATATTAATGCATGCTGATGCAAAGGTATTCTGGAAACAAGGAGGGAAAAAAATCCATATTTTTTATTCATCATGTTTATGTACTAGATTCATCTGAATGTAAAATTCACATGAAACGAAAATGCATTATCCTCAACCTTTTTTAACCAAAAACTGATGCTTCAATTTTTGTCAATCTTACGATTCTACTTAATCTGAAAATGAATATAAATCCCCAATTTTTTACTGCATGCCTTGTACTTTTGAATGTAGTATTGGTTTATTTACGAATTAACAAGTAAATATTTAACATTTAATACAATACTTTGAGAGAAAACTCCGAATCTTAATTCTAATTATTTTGCAATATAAATTATCATAAAAAATAATCAAATTTTAAAAAAATCTAATGATTATGTTAATTTAAGTATTTCAAGCAGTGTGAAATTATTAAAAACAATTAATATTTCTTTTCTGCAGGACAGCATTATCATTTTATGCTAGATACATAATAAATCGTGTGTTTGTTGCCAAATAGATTTTCACCATTATTCTGTGTAAAATTTACATCACCACGAAGATGTTAAACTCATCAGTAGAATCAATATTTTCTGGCGTAAAAGTATCATGTAACATATTAATAATCAATATGTCAAGGTATATACATACATTATTAAAATTTTTCCATTTGAAGTTTACATCACAAAATAACAGTTTGAATACATATTTTAAAGAAACACATGTTAATAAGGGAGTAGGTTAGAAATATAACATAATTCATTGTAAAAAATCACACCCTTACATAAACAAAAATGTCTGATTAGTGGAATACATTCAATTTGGAAATAAAATTTTTTAAATGGTCTATTTTTTCCTCCAAAAATCTCATTTCTTATGGGGATTTCTATTTTTGTCGGAAGGGTTTTTCCTCGTTGTATTTTACAATTTCCTTTCCCCCTTTGGTGCCCCTTGCATAAATCACTCAGGCATGAAATACATCTCAAAAATGACAAAAATATCAAAATCTGCAATGCTATACAACACCATACTTTAAAAAGCCTTAAAACAATTATAATCATTCAAGCTTCCCCTCCATCGAAAACAATGTTTGATTAGTATGTTTCGGTCATGTACAAAGCACAAGGGCCCAAGGGAGGAGAAATTGAGAGGCAGAAATTTTTGTGATGGCACGTGCAACTCTTTTCTAGATAAAAACAAACGTACACTGGGCTTCAATGTTACTTACCATCGTCATATTTTAACATAACAAATACATATCAAACGCACTTTAAGTCCCAAATTACAAACTTGTCATGGAAAGTTTTGTTTGAACGCCATTTCTGTACGTAGTTTTTGTGAAATGAACTGCCGAAGTAATAACACTGGACGAGATCAGTCACTTGGGACAAATACAAAAAAATATACTCAAAATAGTACACAAGTGGCTGAGGAAACAAAATAACATAAAATTAATTAATAAATATAGCACATTACCTGTCCTTTTTTGAAAAAAATCAACAAAAAATCTTGCGGATAGTTTTGTTCAGTTAGACCGCTTATAACCTCAACATCATGCATCGTATGAATAGCGTTGTGGTTTTTCAAAGCGTGAATTTGATTGGCTAATCGCATCAAGGTGTATTAGAAAGTATTCAACTTTAGAAAAAAAATTACTGAACATATTTTAATCCAAGATACGCCATAATGTAAAACAAAACATTTAACAACTAATCTTTTTATTTAGAAACATAAAATATGTGTATTCATATGACTGTGTATCGTTCTTTCACTATCCACCTTGAAAGATTTCTGACCAATGAAAATGGCTCTACCTTTGTTCTTTGGAACAATAGATTATAACCTCGAAAATGAGAAGCCAATCAAATCCATTTCTCATGCACCAACTGCCCGGATGTGTGGATCAATCTCACTATTGATTAATTAATAAATCGCATAAGTTTTGAATTACAACATAGTTTTGAAGAATGAATCGATAATATGAAGTTTTTTTTTTTTAAATTCCTTTTGCTTAAAATGAATAATTGAAGGAAACAAAAATAAGTATGAAACACATATCACCCATATCATAGACAGATGATAGAAAGAAAGAGATATTCTTTTGACACAAAAATACAGTGGATCAGATTAATGCTTTTATTTAGTTATATTAAAGTTAGATTTAGTATCTGATACAACAACAAATTTGCACTTAAAAGAAATATCAAAACCCCGAAATCATTTGAAACCAAGGCACGTAGCATCGTTTTTTTTTTTGGGGGGGGGGGTAGTAGCCAGAGAAAATTTATTTTTTTTGCCCGTAAAGGTTGACAAGGAAAAAATAAGGAAAATTTCACTTCGAAAATCCTTTTTTTTTTTTTTTTTGCATACAATACTACATTTAGTTAATATCACTATTCCATGGTAAGAAGTGGGATGGGGGGGGGGGGGGACCAACCTTTCAACGGACATTTTCAATAGTAAAGGTCTTGTTGGGAAAAATGTGGGGGGGGGGGGGGCAGCCCCCCCCCCCCCCCCCTTGTTGCTACGTCCCTGAAACCTTTTAATTAATTTAATTTCTTTGCTAACTGAACTTTTTTTTCATTCATTAAAAATGCCAGTTAATAAAATAAGGAGCTCTATACTAATATACTTTCAAACAAAGTACACATGTGTATATAACGTTTAATAGTACCCCCTCTCATTTTGCAAGTGCTTGCCAGTGCAGAGCTCTGATCTGTGTGTGTGCACGGTAAAATATTAAGTTTATTTGAAAATAGGGTTTTCATTAAAGAAAAAAAAATCATAATGATGCCACAATGAATTTCACCAACATCACCGCTTTTTCAGTAGAATGTGTCGATGAAATAGTTGCAGACTTAAAGCCCCCTTTCCGTTATCAAAAGTATTTTCTGTTTAACACTGATTGAATACATGTTTTAAAAAAAAAATATGCACCGTAATCGAAGATTCGGGTATATATAGCCGTCCGTCTGTCTGTCTGCTTGTCTGTTAGTCCGCAAAAACTTTAACCATGCCCATAACGATTGATTTAGCACACTTGGAGCTGTGACTTTCTTATTTCGCATGTGTATTCCTGGTGACAAGACCTTTCTTTGGGTACCACCAAATTCGACTTTTGACCTTGACCTACTTTTACACAAAAATTCCAAACTTTTACTTTCGTCATAACTTTTGAACGGTAGATGCCAGGACTTTTGACCTTTCGACCTTTGAGTTTGACCTACCTTTCAAAATCTTATCCTTGAAAATAACTTTTGAACAGTAGTGGTAGGGCTTTCATATTTTACAGTTGTATTTCCAGTGAGAAGACCCTACTTTGGGTACCAATTTTTTAAAATTGCATTTAATAAAAGTTTATTCTTTGCTATATTGCCATACGGGGGCATCGGTGTTTCGCAAACACATCTTTTTTGTTTGTTTTTTTTTCTGCTGTACGGGGGCATCGGTGTGTCGGAAATACATCTTGTTTGGTCTTTTTTTAAATTTCTGCTACAAACGTCGGACTCGATTACATTGGATCTTTGCTTTTATTAGATATGAAGTATCGCATGCTAAAAGATGACAGAAACACTGGTGCCCCCATATGACAGCATCTAGCGATGGCTGAAGTTTCACAATTGCAATGTCAAACTTCAGGAGGGATTATGCACACACACAAAATTGACGATTCTCGAGTTATGCTTCTTTTAAAACAAAAGATGGTGAATTTTCGAGCTGTCGGATTGCAGAGGAACGACTACAAAATTGTATTATTATTCTTTATTAGCGTAAGACATACGTATAATCACAATTTTCTAATTCTAAAGAAATGCATAAGTTGATCAAGAGGGAAGTCAGAGTGGGGGCGTGGGGAGCCCCTCACTTGGAATTTTCAGAAGTATTAAATCGCCATGTAAAGGACACGATGTATGGTCTTCAAGCCCCCCTCTGCTCACACAACGAAACAGCAGTTTCATCTTTGGATAAATGGGGGGGGGTTGTCAAAAAAATTCAACTTTGACGTTTGTCGCACTTAATGTTGACTCTACCAAGAGGAATGAAAAAAAAGTCTTGGATATGCCCGCCTTTGCATTGCATGAAAACTTCAATTCATCTTTGGCATTTTTTAAAGCAAGTACATGAATTTTACTCCGTGGTATACGTGTACTTAAATATTTACAAACAAATGTTATTCTGACACCCATAAATTTTATAACTGCAGCAAAAGAACGTACACCGGACAAAGAGAATACTACGGAAGCCCATTGGTGCCACGTATGAAAATTATTTTATCTGGCGGCCGCCACTTATTAATTGGCGGCCGCCACATATATATCTGGCGGCCGCTACTTATTAATGTATTATTTGGCGGCCGACACTTAATTAATTGGCGGTCGCTAAATATTTATATGGCGGCCGCCACTTATATATCTGACGGCCGCCACATAAATTATTTTGCAAAATGTGAGTGTTATTGGATTCAGAGGATGGATGTTGACACAACCGCCTTATTGATAAAAAAGTAAATGATAAAAAACGAATGAAAAAACCATTCTTGGAAATCCAAAATGCAAAACTTCTCAACCAATCATAGCTTACAGCAAACACCATGATTTATGTCCGTGACCCATTTTTTAAAGCATAATTCAAATCAAATATTAATCTGCTCTATGCAAAAACATATCTATTAGAAGTGTGAATTTTACATAATAAATCTCTTACAAGTTTGGTTGATTGATGTTGCTATTATAATTTTTACACTGTAAACCACACATTAAAACATGCGCGCGATTCAGGAAATATATATAAAAACAAATGTAGCGGCCGCCAGATATATCTGGCACCCATAAATTTTATAACTGGCGGCCGCCAAATAATAACTGGCGGCCGCCAGAATTTATATAGCGGCCGCCAGAAAAATATGTGGCGGCCGCCAGATATTATATAGCGGCCGCCAGAAAAACTATGTGGCGGCCGCCATATAAATTATGTGGCGGCCGCTATATATTAAGTGGCTGCCGCCAGATATATAAGTGGCGGCCGCCAAATAATAAGTGGCGACCGCCACATAATTTTGTGGCGGCCGCCAGATATACAAGTGGCGGCCGCCACATAATTTTGTAGAAAATGGCGGATGTGGCGGGGGGGGCACCAATGGGCTTCAAATTATAACGACAAGAAGTGACCCACGTAGAAAATGGGGGGGGGGGTTCAAATTTCTACGGAGAAAAATGACCCTCGTCTATATTCCGAAGGGGTCATTTTTGGTCGTATATAACGGCCCCTTAGCAAGATGGTATCCAACAGAAAAGGGTGGTTGTTCAGCTTTCTTGCGAAACGGATATTAGTTTATTTGCGACGACTTTATTTCGCGATTTACCGAGAGTAAACTAGTTCGCGACGACTTTCGTGATCAAGCCTATATTGATAGACTGTTCTATCAATAGAGATTATATATTTTTCGAGAGAGCTATCGCGAAGAAAATTTCTCGCACGCGAATAAAAGTTGGTTTACAGTATTAGTTTATGACGTATCTTAAAATACTGTGTAACTTGTAGGAAATATCGACAAGATTTTAGTACTAATATCTTTTAAGCATGTGTGTGTGTGTGTTATGCCTCTGTAATGGAAGATTCGGGAATATATAGTTTTTGCCCTGTCCGTTCGTTTGCCTAGCTATTTGTCTGTTTGTTCGCAAAGCTCTAATCTTAACTTTTGAGTCTATGGCGCTTTGGCTTTCACAGTCGCCCGCGTGGCGCAGTGGTTAGAGCGTCTGCTCTACAGTAGCGAAGTAAGGAGTCAATTCTTACGTCGCGGGTTCGAATCCCACGGTGGGACGTGGAGACCAGTCCTTCGGATGATACCGTATAAACCGAGGTCCCGTGTCGGAGTAGGAGCTGGCACAAAAAAGATTCCTATAGCTGTTCAATGGCCCTGAGTGCCGAGTATAAGACAAAATTTGCAGCTCTCAAACGGCAAGTGAAGGCGTCTCCATATGAGTGAAAAATTCTCGAGAAGGACGTTAAACAACACACAATCAATCAATTTATAATATTTCACAGTCAGGTGTATTCCATGTAAGAAGACCTTTCTTTGGATACCAAGACCTCTTGACCATATGGCCATGGAGTTTTACCCATTATTGCAAAAAATAACCAAACTTTAATTTTTACCATAACTTTTGACTACTTCACATCATGAGTATTTACTGAGTCAAGACCTTTCAGTGGGTATAGATATTTTTGACCTATAGACCTTTACCTAGAGTTTGACCCACTTTTTGTCTACCGCTGAAAGTGGGGATATTAATTTCGGTTTGTCTGTCTATTTATCTGTAACCTTCCATTTCCACGCGATTTCGCGAGGCCTTTGAGCTTTTGCAATGAAAATTTTATACAATAACTACCTATGGCCTAAAGAAGATTCTTTTTGTCCTTGAGGTCATAAGGTCAAAGTCATAAATTAATTGTTTTTTAACACTTTCGTTTCCGCGCGACATCTGGAGAAGCCTTTGAGCTTTTGCTATGACATTTTATACCAGAGCTCTATGGCCTAAGGGAGACCCCTATATTGATTTTAAGGTCAAACGGTCAAAGGTCAAGGTCGTAAATTCATACATTGTGTGCGTGTGTGCAAAACTTTCATTTCCGGGAGATATTTCGGGAAGCTTTTGAGTTTTTTTTAAATGCAATCCCTATGCCCCTCTCGCCCTTCTTAAAGTGGCCAATCCCCACTCGACCCCCCCCCCTCCCCACCCCAGCAGGTCAGCACATTATCTTTTTTTCCTTCATCGGGGGACACAGGTTCACTGAATTAGATTGTTGAAAACTTTTACCTTCACCAGAACTTTTGAACAATACATAACAGAATTGTCAATTGTCATATTTCACAGGTATATTCCTTGTGACGTATTTCACAGGTATATTCCTTGCGACACGACCCTCCTTTGGATCTCAACAATTTTGACAGTTCGACTTCACTGTTGAGTTTGACCTACTTATAAAAAAAATAACCTTACCACAGCTTTTGAACAGTAGGCACTGGGGGTTATATATTTCACTGGTATATTTCATATTCAAGGTACATGGTGAATTTCCCTGGGTACCCACTTAAATAAAATATTAAGATTTTGGCATATAGTTGTATTATCATAAGTTTATCTTTTGTAGTCCTTCAGTGTATTTTTAAGGTATATGCTCCATGTTTTTTTTTAAATATATATTTTTAGCTACAGGACAATAAAGTGTAAATTTCAAACTTGCACTATCGTTTTTATTTGATTACTTTAAATTATTTCTAAAATAAGATGTTAAACTTACTCGCAAATTAATGTGATAACATTTTTCCAATAAAATGATTTATATGCTCCATGTTTTTTTTTAAATATATATTTTTACGCTTCTAGGTTTAATTAAAGTGTAATAGTCCGAGCATATGGTCATTATTTGATAGGGAAATTATTTCAATCTTTGTGAGACTTATGTAAAGTGTAGCAATTTTAAATAAAGTATATGTATGTTAATGTTGATGAAATAGAGAATTTTTGCCTTGACCTTTGAAATTAAATGCACAAAAACCATCCCAGGCTTATGTGCATCACCATCAAGAGACAATATGTAACAATTTATGATTTGTGCCTTGAGTTCAAGATTGTGTACTGATACTGTATACTGCTAAATGAGTCATTTATGTCAATGGCCTTGACCTATAAATGGAAGTCAGAGTGGTAAAAACTGTTACACATCCTTGAAAAATTTGCGATTGTGGTGTCAGAATCAAAATAATTCTTATTAATTGTAAGCCTTCATAACTGATCATAGGAAGTAGGTGTTTTTTTTACAGATATATCAGCAGACTTGTCAATGTGGTCATGTGGCTCAGTAGGTCAACCCAAAAAAGAGCAATTCAAATCACCTGGCCACTTTTCTTTGCAACTGAGACACCAACCACTCATTTAATAGCAGGTACATACTAGTAACCCACACATCCATCAATAAGATAAAAGTTAAAAGATGAATATATTGTACAAGTTTTTAAATATTTATTTGATATAATTTGTACAATTATTATTTTGGCAAATGCATAAGTATTGATTAAATAATGTTAATCTTGAAATATAAAATATTACATTGATAATAAATAACAACAACACTGTACAACTGCCATAATAAAGTATGTAATACACAAACAAGCAGTCATTATGGCCATACAAAATAAATGACAAATTGATTCCTTCAGTGTCTGTATGTCTGTCTATAAAATGGATGAGGTAGAAAAATAACGAGTGAATTTTCTGTTGAACTAGTGAAATTTGTTCAAACAAGCAAATAAAATGCTACTACAGATCTGTTCTCTTTGTTTTAAGTAATACAACCTAATCCTATAACAAAGATGATGAAAACAATGACAAATATAGCACCTTATTCAGCAGTATCAATGTACTTTTGTAGAGTTAGGACTCAACTGAGTTTTAAATCTTCCTATTTCCAATGGTCTTATGAAAACTCCAAAGAAATTTATTTGTTCCCATGTCAAATGAATGCTCCCACTAACTAACAGAATCTACAGCTTATAGAAGCCTCCAGTAAGCTGATGCATGTGCTTTTTTTTATGGATTCTATGCATGTTCATATTGGATCACCTTTAGCCACGACGAAAAAACGAAACTGACAAAAGAAAACCCTTCTTGTTATGCATTAAGTCCAAAATTAGCTATCGCAGTTCATACTGAAAATAGTATCTGATGTTTTAATTCAAAACCAACTGTATCAGTTTACACATGTAAAAGTCTCAACTGGTTCAGTTAGAGATGATTTTAGTCAGGAACTGTATCTTTTGGCACCAGTGTATTTCTCCATGGCTCTGTGCCTTTTTATTGCACAATTTATGCAATTTGGATTTTTAAGAATCTTCTTTCCTTTTGGTGAAAACTAAGAACAAATCCAGATTCCCTCACACCTGAAATGACAATAATGAGAATAAGTTTCAAATTATCCATTTTATAGAATTTGGAATTTCACAAGTGATTTTTATTAAAAATAAATTCTTACATCCGTGCTTATGGTGTCACTAAACAGTTCTGACTTATTGATCATTGGTTCTTTTGTAAGCATTATGCCTCTTTCTGATTGGTCATAATATTTAGCTCCATGGTCCTCTCCTGATGAAATATCTGTTCCTATCCCACTTTCTGAAAGTAAAAAGTTCAAAAAAATATCAATCTTGGAACAAAATTATACAAAGGCCACAAAAAAAAATCATTCAAACTAAAAGTATGAGCTTAGAATAATAAATCCACAATTTAAACATCCACTCTCTCCAATACACTGTACATTATAAGAATATTGTATAACAATAGCTAAAAGGCATTCAATATATATCCAGGATTTTCTCCCTTATGACAAGAATGCTGCTAATATGCATAACATGTACAAGAATATTGTATTACAATGCAAACAAATGCAATAAATATTCACGATTAATTATCTCCCTTTTGATAAGACTGTAGCTGAGTTTACCATTGGAGAGATAGTTGGTCCTGGAGCTGTCCTGGGTCAGGTGCTGGGGGTAGAAGGCCCCCGAGTGGCTACTACTAGAGGAGGAGGTACTGCTGACAGAGATGATGGAGTGGGGGCGTTTGTTGTTCTGGTACATGTGATCAAAGGAGGATACAGCTATGGAGTTCCTTGTACGTGCTGTAATAGTATATATACAGATGAATACATCTGAGGGTACCACATCAGAGGTATGCAAGGCAGATATTTTAAATACAATGCAAAAACATAATTCATATCAATAATGCATAGTTATTGAATCTTTATACAGAGACTTATGGAAAAAATTAAATAGTATATATCTTCAGATAACTTTTAGAAACATTTGATTATAGAAATATACATTATACAGAAAAAAAATACGCTAACAAATGATGATAGGAAAAAGTACATGCTAAGTTTGAAACTTACACTGGAAGTTGCCAGATGCCACATTAATAAATCGATCGTTAATCTGGTTTGCACTTGGTTTGATTTCCAAACATGGTTTGTTTCCTATTCCCATTGTAGCCATCTCAGACATATGCTTTTCTGAAAAAAAGAAAAGCAAATTGTTTTAACCTTTTTCAAACACATTTGAATTTAATATTTCTAAGAGTTTTTCCACACTCCACTGATCCTGTTCTACCTACCCCTGTTTTTAATGGCTTGATTCCACAATACTCTAGAGATTTCCTTCACCCAGTGATGCCTGACGTCAGAGCTCTGGGCCTGCAGGATGTAGCTCCCCCGTGACCTCTTACGGAACCAGATCTCAAACTTGTATCCTGTGTCCCCGTAATTCTCTGTCAGTCCCACTTCTGCCATCTGTCAAACAAAATCAACCAATATTTACATTTAATGAGGACACATGTATGTGATAAGTACTACCAGTAATAAAGGGCTTTAAAAAACCACCAAGGTGTAAAAGTTTTCAAAATAATAGGCACTCCCATCTAAAATTGGTAATTTTGTTTTAATAAATGCCAGTACATTGTATTTCACTATCATCTTAAACCACAAGTATCTGTCATTTCTTTGCATAAAATGTACATGTAGATATAACAAAATTTGCCTACCTTTAAGGAAAATTTGTAGAGATAGCTGTCTGGTCCCCCATTTCTACCCCTCCTTGTTTTACTGAACAGAATAAGATCTTCAAACAGGAAAACATGGCGTAAGGATTTCTTTCTCCCCTGCCAAACAATAAACTCATCTTGTCGCAGTAACCTCCCTTGCTCTTGCAGATTTACCTAATGATTCAAAAAGATTGAAAAATGACATTTTAATTTTTTTGTTTTAATCTTTTCTATTTTAAACTTTGATCTATGCATGAACAAATATCTGTATTCTTAAAGTTCTTACATCACATTCTCTCAGGGAGTCCATAGCTAGGAGATCATTTCCATGGCGTAGTTGGAACTTGACCATTTGTTCAGCTGCCTGTAATACAAATGTAAAAGGTCATTGAATATGTTCAAAGAGAAACATAGAAAATTTGCTTTCAAAATATTTTATTCCAGCAAAATAGAAAAATTTTCTGTTCATGCCTTTTAAATAAAAGAGGTGTTTAGTTTCTACTAGTGAATGCTTTAGTGAAAACTGACCCTGAGATCCTGGAATTCTTGGTCTGATGGGGGACATTCCTTCATGATCTGTTTCAGTAGGAGGGCATATTTCCCCATTCTCTGTACTGGCTTCAGCAGATAACTGCCTAGGTCCATCCTGTCCCCTAATTTTGCCTGTTTATCCTGTTATAAGAAACCAAAAATCCATGTACCCACAAGCACATAAACATAATAAATAAGTAAATATACAAAAAACGTACATTTCATAACAGTGAATTTTTTTTTTGTAATGTCTCTTAAAGAATGACAACAGTATCTTACCTTGAAGAAGTGTTTCCCATACTCTGCCATCAACATATCAGACTTTGGTTTGTTTTTGTTGTAGAGAGCATAGAGGTAAAATTGTGCCTCCTATAAAGATTAAAAGAAAATTTAGTTGTATGTAAATCAAGCATAGATATGTATATTAAAATCATCAGATCAATCAATTTTGATGTTTGACACAAGGTGAAAAAAGAAATCCACCTTGAATGAAACATTTTATAATCTTACATGCATGAGGAAGTAATGTGAGATTTGGAATGGGTTTCTCTCACACCGCTCCACCTCCCTCAGGAAGTACTGACGGTGGAACTGATAAATCTTCTCAATGTTCCCAAAAATGATGCTGCCCTTCCCCCTCAGAGCCTGTGGTACATCGGGCCGCTGAAGCTCGGGGATGTAGTTTTCGATGACGTACTGTAGGGAAAGGACATAATCCCTCTCGGTTTGTACCATCTCTCTCATGATGTGGCACAAAGTCCTATGTGAACAAAGAAAATTTGCACCTTAATTCATCTGGCATTAAAATGAAATTTTAAATGTACAGCCTTCTTGCATTAAACTTTAAATTTACACTAATATTAGACATCTTTAGTCAAAATTTTGAAAATTAAATTGCAATATGCAATGCACACTTGTTTGTGAACTTATCAGTTAGAAAAGAAGAAACTTAACAACTATTTACTTATATTCTAGCGCTGTTTATTTTGTCCCTACCTTTTACTTTTCTCCGTACTGGACAGCTTAAGTTCTGATACAGCTGGCATGGATGTGAGGTGTGTGTTGACAGGAACAGGGGCCCAGTGCTGGGGGAGAGGGGGGACAGGGGGTGGGTTGTCCCCCTCAGGGGCCTGGTTCTCTTCCTCCTCAGGGAGGCTAAAATTAGAAAGATACATATAACAACCTTGAGAGGAAAAAAATCATATAGGAATGCTGAAGGATTTTTATCAATAATAAAAAATTCTTTTGATGTGTGGAACAGACAAATTGTTTTTTGCTGCTTTTCTACCAAAAAAAAATTTGTATCAGGCAATAAAAAGAAACCACTGAAGACTCTGGTGAAAATGAACACTAATCACACCACATGAAGAGAATGTTATTCCCACTGGTTGGCCTACTTTGAGATAACACAAACTTCCTCTAACTCTTTAGCTTTGGTATACAGATCAATAGAAAGAAAACGCCTCTACTCCAATAGAGATGGAATTGTTATTATTTTATAGACAAGCAGCTCTGTCAGTATGCTATACTGGATTTAAGTGAGATTTAAGCCGTAATGATTTCCTCTGATAAAATCAGATGATTGGTTGTATAAGTTCATAAAAACACCAAGAAATATCCTGTTAGTTGCTTTCATATCATTTAATAATTATCTTAATATTTTTAATTGCACATTTTGTTGAACATGCTAATAACTTTGCCTGTGGTTCATAAAAACTTGGAGAAAATAACCTGTACGTTGATATCATTTAAAATGTTTTTGTTTTTATTAATTGCACAATGTTTACCAAACATTTTCATAACACAATAATCCTGATCAATTTATGATTCCACTTCACAAGGCTACCTCTGGCTAAGAATTAATGTGTTATAAGTAGTTTTATGAACTTTCCAAATGATTCCTCATATAATACCCCGGTAAATCCAATGTGTAAGAAATACATAGAATGTAATACTTAGCTGCCACCATAGCAAATGACATTGCATAGTATTTTTCACCATGAAACATGAAGTAATAGAGATCAGGCCATTATTAAACATATACTATGTATAAACCGAACCTCAATTGTAAAGTTGTGTAGATAGGTAAATGTTTTTTTCCCTATAGATTGGTCAGCTGGCCTTTCAACCATGAAAATCCATTCAAATAACTAAATAAAAATTTTTAACATTTCAGTTAGAGGAGAACGGTAATGAAATATTGTCCTAGTGGTGAGAATAACTTTAGGGGTTCTTACCTTGATAAGCTGTCAGAACTGGCAGTGATCATACTGATGGGGCGTGGATCCTGGCTTTTACTCCACAAAGGACGGTTTCGGTCCATGATGAGGTCTTCCTCCTCCATGATGACGTTACCTGGTAAGGGCACGGTGGGGGCGCGCTTGATGATCTTCTTCTGAGGTCTGTTATGTAAGGGCAGGGTCGAGGTAGAATTGGCCAAGATGGGGGACATTGAATGAATGGGGGATGATTTGTAGGTATGACTGGGGGAGGCATTAGCCATGTCACTCGCAGACTCACTGAGATCCTCCCTGGAGGACCCCAGTCGAGAATCAATCAGGGACTTAGGTAAAGCCGTCACTATACGGTCTGACATGTCCTGTGTGTAGAAATCTTCCCGGGGTAACTGAGACCTGAGGAAACGATCTGACACACTTTTGCGTAGTTCAGGGTGGGGTTTCACTTGTCTGAGGGGGGTACTAGAGGACTGAGGCTCCCACACTGACTCCTGGGGTACGGGAAATTTCCCAGAATTCACAGCACTACCTGCAGGAGATAGTTCCCTCACAGAGGATTTCCTGCTTTCAGAGGGAGTGTTCTCCCTTTCTTCCATTACAAGTTTCTCTCTTGCACGTTTTAATGTACACTGTCTTAACGTTAATAATTTTTGTGTTTCATCACAGCGCTCCTTGGCCACACGACACTGTTCCAGCATTTTTTCACTTTGTAGCTTCTCAGCTAAATCAAACATGTACGTGAATGTTTCTGGTTTCATAACAGGATGATCCCTCAGATACAGATCCAAGCTCCGTAGTAACTTATCCAGTCCGCTCAATGTTTCACAGTGTTCCATTTTCATACTTGCTACATACTTCATAGCATCTAAAGCCCACTCATATGTCTGAAAAATCCAACATGATAATTAAATTAACACTTTGGAGTATCAATCATTATCATTAATTAACATTATCAAAAAATGTGTAAATTCCAATTTCACTCTTTTCTTTTCCAATAATAATTCCTTTAAAATTAGATGTGAAATACCGATAATTAACCTTTTCATTCTTTTTCACGCTCCCTGTTTTGACCTGCCTTTTCATCTTTACTAAGGCAATCTATAAATTGCATCTCAGTAAGCTTTACTAGACTCACCCTATCCAGGAGCTGGTAACATTTAGAGGTCCGTTCAATCTGTTCCCGGGTGTCCTCCAGCCGTGAAGTAAAGGACTGTAGATGTTTTTTGAGCGTGCGGGCCAGCTCCTTGTAACCGGTGGCTTCGTCAAAGTTTCCAGACTGAGCCAGCATGCTAGCCTCGTCCAGAAGATCATTGCCCTTTTCTATGTGGGTCTGAAATCAATAAAAGAGCTCCTCAGAATCTGGCCAAGACTGTCCACAAATAGATAAAAATTGTACATTTTGTTAACTGCTATAGGCTTTACTTAATCAAGGAGTATGGCATAAAATCTCTAATTTTTATGGTCAATGAAGTCACATGGGAAGGAAGTGTATTAATGCTAAGAGTCTTTAATATCATCAAAAAAATTTGTCAGAAATTAATATGAAAGGTTTATTAATTTGAAAGGTTTAATAATTTTGACGATTTCAGTATTTGTGATATATATTTTCTCGACTTGAATAATTGATGGTTCACCAGATCTTAGCAGGAATGAGAATGTTAATTAGTTGTTATTTTGACAATTATTAATTATTTTTCTTAAAAATATGCTAGAAAAACAAAATTTCACTTTTTTGAAATGTTTAGGTACATAAAAAATCATTTTTTGAACTTGCTGACATCACCTTTTACAATTATATTTTTTGATTTTCTATAATTGTAATTTGAAAGATGAAACAAATAAATTAATTTTAAACTATATAATATGTTTAAATACCGGTATTTTTTTAAAATTATATATAAAAATCGTGATATACCGGTATACCTGATAAAATCGCACATCCCTAAAAATCAAGAAGAAAATGTAAGTTTTTAAAAAATACATTGTTTGTGGTACATGTACTTATTTATATAGGTCTGAACATCTTTTTCTAATAAGTCATATTTATGTTGGTGTCAATACCTGGATATTCAAATTGAACATTGGTGATGATTCACTAATCTGCTTTACTTAAAGAGAAAAAAAACCCCAATTACTTTAATTTTTTTTTAATTCTTGTTAAATCATAAGGGAACAACTTTTCAACAAATTTTCAAAACACACAACAAAATAAAAATTTATTATTATTATTATTTTTTTTTTTGAAAAGCAGTATGTAAAAGACATACATATAATCAACAAAGAAGAAAAAGTTTTTTCAACATAAAAAATATCTTACCATCCCCAGGAATAAAATCCTAACTTTACATAAGAAAAGCGGGAAAAAAGAGAAAGACTTTTTAAACTTCTTTGTAATCCAATGTACAGGGAATTTTCCCATGGCTCTTTAATTAAATTTTTCACAAGAACAGAATATTTCCACAACAGAGAAACAATGAAATTCAATGTAATGACACAACACCACACACTATAGAAGAAATGCTCATCAACTCTAATCCAAAGTGAGTTTCTCCAGTAATGCACCTCTCACTGCAAGCATCCCAATGACTAATACTAAACATGCCTCATAGCTCGGAGCATTAAAAAAACTTATGAAAGTCTTCAGAACTCCTTGTGTTTATCTGAGAGATAATCAGGAACAGATGGAATCAAGATCAAACATTAAACATCAGATGTCCCCACCCATAGAAATTAGCAAAACTGAAAATTCATATTTCACCACCAGAGGGCAGTGTTGTCAGGGGGGAGGGTCTGTAATGCCAGCATCATAATGTGACCCCATGTGGAGTAGCCAGAAAATGTAAGCAGCTCAGGAGATAAGTCCAATAAAAACAGAGGCTCAAGATGTGGCAGCTTCTTTACAAGATTAGTTTTCACTCACTAATTTTGTGCCATAACTGTTTATTTTTCTTTTATGTAAACTCCACTTGATTTCTGATGCAACCGTGCAACCGTGAGGGAAACTTTCCTGTCTTTGTGTTTATCTGAGATGCAGAGCCAGACCAAACAGAGATTGTAAACAAACAAAATAATGTGAAATCACTAGTTTTTGTGGGGGTTTAATTTTCATTGTTTTTTGGGGTATTGAAAGACCCATGAATTTATTACCACTGCGAAATGTAAAATTTCATATGCATTACATACTAAACATCTTCAACCACGAAATTAATTCCCCACATACCAATATTTTTTCCTAAAACCTTGAAAATTTGACCCTTCGAAAATATGTGATTTTATGGTTCATGGTTCTTTGTTTTTAGATATAGATTGACCCTCAGAAAGGATTTTGTGCTCACAACACAATTTTTTCCTCCAAAAACTCAAAAAATGCCCCCTACTGTTAATAGTTTAGCTGCACATTAATTACACAGTAGGGAATATAGTGAAAATAAAACCCAGTAATTATTGTATTGTTAGATAAGCATCGCTGTAATTATAACAGCTTGTTGTTTCCTGCAATGAGTTTTGCTGGACCCCACACTGGGAATGATACTGCAAGCTGTTTTCTTTGATCAGCAGAATTTGAAAGACAAAATATAAAACCTTCTAATCCTAGCATGTATCAAAATAAAAATCCACAGAAAACATATGTTTTATAATGTTTTATGATTACACAACTGTTAAGTTTTGCAAATAAAATCTGCTAGATAAATCAAAGAAATAAATGCATTTAAACATATGATTCATTGCAACTTTCAATCACATGTGATGTTGATGAAATGATGCAAGAGAGAAAACGATGCTCTGCTGTCAACAAAAACCAAGTTTGCAGTGAAGAATAAGATGAAAAAAAATTGCAAAAATATTGCCAAAATTAATTTCAGTTTATCTTTAGAGGGTATGTGAAAAAAATTACCCAATCAGATATCAATGTATATCAGGTATGTTGCCCAGATTGTACAATACACATTACAGTCGTCAGTGCATGATAATAAAACAAACCATACTGCTGCCATATATAACTGACAATTTTTTTTTTAGAATATATGTGATCAGAAAGGTAATGTGGGAAGGAAAAGCTATTCTATGCAAGATCAGGCCAAGCTGAACAAATGAACATTAATAATGAGCCTGTAGCAAAAGATTGTCATTTTTATATCTGCCACTAAATTTCCTTGATGTATGACAAATTCATTGAAAGATTGATCCAATAACTTAAATCATACACAAAGTTAGATCAATTCATATGCTTATAGACAACATACAGTGTATCATGCTTTATATTTTTGAAGTCTTACCATTGCAGAGAAGTAGAATTTGTCAAACTCTTTCTGCTGCCCACGGATGGCCTTGAGGTTGTCCCCGAGATGGGCGTGTCTCTGGAGGGATTCCTCACCGGTCCTCTCTGTCCAGGTTATAATCTATAAATAGAAACGTAGTACCCTGATAAGTCTCATTCTCATCAACAAGCAAAAAATCATGATACTTACAAAATGGAAATAGTTCATTGTGTCTGCTACTTGGTAGTACTTAAACAATTTTTGTTTCTGATGAGAATATACAACAAAGATTAAAACACACTTACTATATCTTACACAAAGATCTAAGCTGCTTGAATTCCTATCCAAATTATAAGTAATATTTCTTACCAAGCTCACCACCAAGCAATAAAATATCTAACTAACATTAACAGCATTACACAGGTGGTTGTGTGTTCTTGGCCATTAGCTATAAACACACTGAGAGGTTTCATGGGGTTTTCAACATCTTTTTAAGAACACCTCTGGTATGAAAAATTGTGGTGCAGGGTTTCATAATCCACAGCTGATCTGCTACAAAGAAATTATCAGTTTCTCATTTTCCTCATCTCTAGGTCTCTTGATAATACATTTTCAGAACTAGCCAATAATTCTACATACCCACAATAAACTTCAATGTCCCTCGTAATGAGTAATCACATTTCTACAGGTATGTCCCTTTTCCCATCAATACACAGATAACTGTCTCCCTTCTTGCATCATAACCAGACCTCCTAACATCTAAACCTTCTCACACAAAAAATTCCAGAACACTGTGTCCTCTGTCCACATTTCTGAGTGACACCTGTACCTGATGAATACCTGATACAGGTGTTTCACTTCAAAGAGAACAGACTCTGTTAACATACAGCCTGGTATATATAGGAGAGGTCTATGCTGTAAGTGGCAAGCAAGATGTGTAGCCTTTTTGTTTCATTATTTTGACCTTTGACCAGATTGTTTAGAGTAACACACCCATTATTTACTACATCAAAGATAAAAAATACACAAAATATTTCATCAGCATCAAGGCATGTTTATATACATTGTTTGAAATCTTAACATGCTCTCATAATTGTCAGGCAGACTGGTAAATATCAATAACAACTCAACAACATTTGGTAATTCCACTGTGCAAACTTCAATTCTTTTCCACACAATTTTTTTTTTTAGAATTTTTTATAGAGGTTTCCCATCCTTCACCCAAGCTATCATTAAATCACAGATGGATTCCCTCAGACAGGTACATGCAGTATGTGCATGTGAAATTAACTATCTGTTAGAGGCCATCATTAGCACTTCTTGGCTCCCCTTCAGACTGATTGGCCGTATCAATGGCCATGTGTCCGAGCCTCCATGTTGTGTGATAAATCACCAGATTCATTAACGCATTCCTCAGCTTTTTACCTCAGATAAGATTTACCTAATGAGGTCAGATAAATCAGGAATTGATATCCTCTCTCATCTAATATACATTACATGGTATATTAAAAAAAATTCTTAATAAGGTATTAAACAATTTACAATAAGAGCATATGGCATTAAATGATTTTTTTACAAGTAGCAATAGCATATTTATTATGTATAATTTTAATTATTTTGTAATACATGTACTTATTCATATAAAACCCTCACCTTGTTTTAATTAAAAATGCTCCTGGGGAATCTGTTCAAAACACTAATTAAAATCTATTTCTTTAATAATTAATTTACTTATTGCGTGTAGAAAACTGATATTATTTAGTGTAAATGTATTAAAATTTTTCTAATCTAAAAATGGGAACAAAATTAATCCTACTTTTTTTTTTTAATGTTCTTTTATTTTGTTAACTGAAAACAACCTAATCAAGATATGAAAATGCACTATCATGTCCTTTCATCAAGATATCTACTGCTAAATGACATAAATGATGATAACTTTTTCATAATTAATATTAAATTTTTCGAACTTCCAATCATACAAATTTCATATCAATACTTAATATCACAGCAATATGGAAATAAGTTTATTTGAGAAAAATATGATCTTAAAAAAATGCAACATGAGGTATCTAAAGTTGAAACTTTCCCCCCTCATTCATTAGAATAAATACAATGTAAATTGTACGTATAGTTTATCAATAAAGAATGATTTCTACCTTTAATCAACATAGTTCCAAATTCATCCTATTTACTATCTGAAATCCCACCATGGCAAAACACTAATTAACTTTCTACCTAGAATTTTCAGGTAAGTAAACCATTTAATAATCCCTCTGAGCTATCAATTCCCTTTCCTTTGAACTCCAAATGTTCATCATCACAGTGATATAATAACAACAATTATCACTTGGTGGGATACCTATCTATTGTTTGAGGTATCACTTCTCTGTATACACCTTCACTGCTGCAGGTGCTTTTAGCAGGTGCTTGTTACACTTATATTCAGTTATTTTCTCCACAATCTGCCTTCTTCTTCACTTCTCAACAATAAGCCTGTACAAAATTACATTAATTCCTTTCCAACAGCCTACAGGTATTGGTAAAAATTACCACATGTCCCATGAAATGCATCCTTTTATACAGAAGCCCAGTTTTTAGCAACAATCAATATTTCTCAGTTTTCTGCTCTGTCACTTGATTAGCTAAATTTCCCCTGCACTGTAACCAAAAGACAGCTATTTCTTGGTGCAGAATCTACAGAGAGCTAGTTCTTTGAAAGAAATTGACAAAATAATATAATCCTAAAAATATAATTTAATTTGTCAAATTAAATTTTCTTTCACTACTGACCCCAGTCTGTTTCCCTAATTCAAACTGACAAAAATATAAAATTTTCAAAAGCCCTCAGAGTTAAAAATAATTGTAAGACTTCTTTTTATGAGTGTAGTGTACTGAAAGTATAGATCATCTTGGTACACTAATTAGCATCAAAGTTAGACAGGTAGCTAGTAACAAGGCCAAAGAATCATCTAATTTAGGGTACCTTTTTAATCTATTAATAAGCATATGAAATGCTTTATTTCTTCTACTTTGAACTGCAGATGGAAGAAATATCATTTCTTCTAAGCTTAGAAATTAAATCATAACTGCACATAGAAGGTATATAATAAGATAAACTTGAGTCATCATTAAAGTACACTATACAGCCAAATCCACCCTTTGTATATTTATTTCAGTTTTTTCCCAAGGTTGAATGATGCACATCAAACATCCAAGCTACCCCAATATGTACTGACCTTTGTGCACTCTTCTTCAAACTCTCTGAGCTGCTGGCAATGTTCAAGCTTGGAGAGCCGGTTATCAGCGATGTGAACCAGCTTCACCATGGTGCTGTTCAGGTTATCATACAATCGGTTCACAGACTCCATCAGATCCCTGAAAGAGGAAGACATATTGCCCTGATTTCTGACATGCAGGTAACAGTGACCTAGCCGACCTGCAGCTGGGTCAATTAATTAGTGACATATTCTCTGTATGTTCCCAATACTCTATAATTAATTAATCCTTAGGTGTGATTCAATCATGTTCATACAAGTTCTACAGATAGATTGAAAAAAGTGTTGAATTATTCCTTATTGATAAAATAAAAATAAATAGATAAATAAATAATTTTTTAGCTATTTTATCTGAAACTCTAATCTATATTTTCCCCATGCAGGCAGTAAAGATTTTAATTTTGTGTTGATTCAGCTCAAATTAGAAAAAAAAAATCTCTTAAGATTGTCATAAAAATGTAACAATATGATTTAGAAAACAAATCTTTTAAGAATAAAAATAGTGTCTCTGATATTTAGCTTACCTGTAGTCTTCAGAATGTCCCATGTGAGCATCCATCCTCCTGAGGCAGTTGATGACCGACTCGCCCTCATTCTGGAGTGAGATCAGTCGCGGATCATTGAACGCCGTCCTCATGGTCTGCTCGTGATGCTCAATGAGATGTCGAGCTTCTTGTGTGGAGACTGGCATGACCTGAGGCTCGCTGAGATCTTGCATGGTGACCATCAGATATTTAGCTACATTTCTTATTTTGCTCATAAATGGATCCAATTCCTGTATAAATGAAATATACTTAGTTTTAAGCTGAAAACAATTTAATTAATAAGCTAATTATTTTAAGATCCACTTAACTTTTGGCTCCCTGCTGATAAAACTTTCTCACACTTATAAATAGGGAAATGTGATGTATATGTATTTTTTCTATACAATGAGAATTCATACCACATGAAATCGGATCCACTCCTCATGATTATACATGTAAAGACCATCTAAATCTAATGGAAGTTGGTCCAAGGGAATGAACTCTTGTAGTAACTCGGGGGCTAGAAGAACATCCAGCTTTAAGAAACAAAAAATATGAATGAACACAAAAAGTTACACAATGCTCACATGAATTGTCTTTCTTGATAAAAATTTAAAGGGTCTTTACCTTAAATGGTGTCTGGGAGTCAAATACAGGTGACATCTGAAGTAATGGTTGAGTATAGGCATCTGCCAGGAAATGTAACACAGCGATACCACCAGGACAGTTCCCCTGTCATATAAAACAGAAGCTATAAGATTGCATAAAAAGTATCAACTTTCATAGGAAGAAATAGCACAGGAAATGTGAAGAAAAATGCACAGTTATCTTAATACAAGATAATATTTACAAAATTACTTTAGCTCTATTAGTTTTGACCATCACATTTATCAATGTTTTACCTCAAATAAGTATAGACTCTCCAGTAAAGTATTGATAATGGAAGTAGTTGCACCCTGTATCACTGCTACAATGGTTACCCCTCTCATACGAATTTCCTCCCTGTAAAGATAAACAAACAATTAGTAAATAGAAAAACTTATTACCTCTTTGACCTTTCTCATCATTTTTCACCACAGATGTAGAGATTTGTCAGTGTGTCATGGAGTAATTTAACTGTATATAAAGAAAATTTTGATACCAATATGATTTTAATTATTTTCAGTCAACTCTATATTTTAATCAAACTTTCAAATGAAATTTGCTCCCTACATTGATCTTAAGATGTAATGTCCACACTGTGACACACCACTTATTCAGTTTTGGTGAGGAGTGATTTCTTCAAAACAGATACATGGGTATCACATATCTTTACATGTGCACTGATTCGCAAGAGAGGAAGAGGGGTTGAGTGAATGGAGGCAAGCTGCCTTCCTGACATACCTGGGTACAGTCCTGTAATACATCAAGAGTCTGGCTAACTCTGTACTGGGCACCTGTTGGTTCTGCCACAAGGAACTATTGGTAAAGATGAACACGACTGGACGCTCCTCCGTATCTCGACTCCCTGAAAAAGCAAAATTATAATTAAACTTAAAACCAAAATATATTCATTTTAATTTATACATTTACATTAGAATACTGTAATATACTAATTTGTAGAAAGAAAATAGGGCCTCACAAAACAAATGCACGTTTTAAAGGCTAGAGAAATAAGAAAGATTCTATATGCAGTAAATCTAAAATAATCTGTTTATTCATTTATTAATATACCATATTAAAATTATGATATATTGTATGCAAATGATGTGACAAATGTTCACTCATTATAAATATAGTTCTCACAGAGCAAATCAGGTGCTATCCATTCTAGGGAGGAGATAGATCTTTCCTGACAAAATCATGCTTTACTTTATACAATCTGACAGTAAAACATGAAATTGTTGACATGATTCATACAACTATGTTCAAATTGCTATCATTTTCGAAGGTTGAACTTCCGAAAAAATTGGACTGACTCACAAAATACCATGAATATAAGCATTAGAAATAAAAGTATTGCTCACTGAATCAGTTAAAAAAAAAACAATGAAAAAAATCTTTCTTGTAAAAGAAACTACAAAAATTCTTTCTCTCTCTTTCTTTCTCCGTCAGTCATGCCTCAGTGTAAGGTTAAATAGTTTTTCTAGGTCACCTATGAGCAATAAAAATCAACATGACTGTTGCGCATAATCTTTTTTGAATAAAATACACTAAGTTGTTTATCTTATCTTGTGTACATAATTCAGAAGACATTTTATTCTAAATATCAACAAAGAACAAGATCAAAGGACAATAATTAGGTAAATATTGACATAGCAGTCCAGCGGACAGTGTTATGTTCAATGACCCCGTAGTTCCTGGACAAGTCCTTTTATATTCCTATCAGTACATGTTGATGTTTTTTATCCCCCCTTTCTTTTCAAGGCAAGCAAACTGTACAAGACAATCTGGCATTACGTGAGACATGTTGACTAAAGGGGTTCCTGCATGATCCCAAAATGTCTTAACGTTGCCAAAAAATTTTAATCTAAATAAATCAATTAAATTGATATCGATGGATTACTTGATTTGAAAAGATAATCGTATGCATAGACTTTATGGCTGATAACGGTGAAACAATGTATACAGGTTTCTAAAGATAGAAGTCTGTACTATAGAAGGTCAGTTCATTGACAAGGAGATGCAGTGCATTCGTAGGACATTACGTAACCGGGATCCTCTTACAAATGTTTTCTTGACTAGAGCCAGGCATTTTGAATAAGCCAAAATTTAATACATGAAAAAACTGCGAAAGTAATTATAGCTCAGATCTGATATAATGCTCTAGCTATGCTCTCCTTTCTTGATTTTAAATTTTCCTATTCTGCATATTCCTATTCTGCAAATTACGTAAAGGACAGTAAAGCAAAGTGAGAAAGTGCTATGTTGACAGTTATGACATAAGTTTTGGTTGCTTATTTTGGAGAGTACCTGATATATATGGTGATGGTGCCTGTTTAAATCCCAATTTTGTCATATTTTTTGATAAATTTTCTGCTAAGTCTTCAAGAGGTAATGGGAGATTTGAAACTCTGCAATCTTGATAATGTAGCACTTAAGCAAAAAGAATAATGTCACAAATTGTTTTTATCTATTTTTCCATTGAATCAGACATGTCTTTGTTTAATCTGTTTTCTTTCCAAAGAGGAAGAAAACATGCTTGCTGTGAACTACAGCCAGCAATTTAGCAGTTACAACTTTCCATTAATACAAGACTTCTCTGACACAGCTCCATATAATCTTGTCACCGTCTGCCAGACTTCCCTTAAAATTAATCAAGACCTAGTGCTTCATCCAGAGGATAAAAGGAGACACACAATTTTCTACCTCAGCTGCCTCAATCAGCTAGAGGGAGACAGAAACCTCAGGGTGACCCCCCTGTATCCTGGATTGACCCTACGTGACCCCCCTGTATCCTCAATTGACCCTCCAAAGTCATGTGACCTATGGAGGAGTCAAGCAGACCTCTAGCTGTATCCCAGACCACCCTGTGCTATGACATATGGTTGACATGCACTGATTTCTGGAGTGCATACAAACCTGTTACAGCTGATAACCTTGGTGTATTGTATAATGTGGTTTACACTAATGGGTGTGTATTTAGAGTCCTGCTGTGTTATGAACTCCACCTTCATACTATTAAACCAGGAACAGGCTACATCTAATTCTGATACACTGTGCTTAGTATGAGTTCAACTGTAAATTAAATGAAGATTAACACCTGTACCCTACCTCCTTTAAAAAAAAAAAAAATCTTAACAGTCATGAATTCATCAATTAAGAGCATTCATTTGAGTAAAATTAACAGTAAAGAAAAATCTGCTATGAAAATGAATTTAATAAAAATAGCCTTTGACTGAGTAAATAAGGATATCAGAAATGATATTAATAGGCATATGGTCTAAATAAAGAAAATATTCAATTTTAAACAAAAACAGAGTCACAATCATCAAACAAAGTGTCAAAAATCTCCCTCAATTCTCTAATAATTTCATCCAATTTAGAATTCTCCAATAGTTAATACCTTGAGTTGGGTAATATTTGACATCTGGACAGTACAAATGCCAATATCAGTGGGTCAAAAGCTCTACTGTCAATACCCAGCCCCGCTAGAGCCAGCAGGGCTTTGTTTACCCTCTATATTGTTCTGTCCATTGTAACAAATATTTGTGATATTGAGAAATTCTTTACAATTATTAGCTATCATTACCAAGATAATTTCATGGAGTACAACATATTTGTACAACTTGTGGCAAAGTATTTATCTTCTCAATATTTACTTCTGTCTTTAAATGGTGTTGTCAATATATATTTACGTTACTTTACATTTATGAAGAAACGATATTGCTTCAACAATTTCTTAATTCCTTTACACATATTCTGTTCTAATATTTGGTGACCAAAGAGTGAACTCTGAACCAATGAACCCTAACCATGAAGTTCACCGAACAGCCAACAAAAAGTCAAGTCACATTTTTATGTAAAATTCTGTCATTTGTGGAGCTTGGAACAAATTGAAAATCCTTTTGATAGAAGGCTTTAGAAATTCAAATTGAGTAAACTATGAAATCACTGTTTAATGTTTGCAAACTTGTCCTCAAGGGAATTAACTTCAATTCAATTATTCTGTTTAGTACAGTCAATGTTAACTAATGACACCACAGCAGTACACAGTTGAATTACCTGTTTTAAAATAAATACTGTCAAGCAGGAGTTTGAGTGGTCAAAGGGTACATTTTTTTCACATGAATTTACTAAGTCTGAATTTTGATGTACGCAAAGAATAATCTTCACTTTTTCCTAACTCATAAAAATCCCCATAACTGAAATTCCAAACAGTAAATTACCTATAGATCCCCATCACTAGAATCCCAAAAGATACTACAATTACTTTAGACTCCCATCACTGAAATCCCTAACAGTTAATTACTTATAGATCCTGGAATTACTAGAACCCCAACAGTAACATGTAACTGCATTGGAATCCCAAACCTTGCTTTCTCTAGAATGTAGGCACATAATCAAATGTGAGTTTCTAGCAATGTTACCACACCCTTCTAGTAAAATTATCTATGTGTGTAGTGAGAGAAAATAAGCAAAAATTCATCATTGTAAATAAAAATAAATATCCAGGATCAGAATAAGTGTCAACTGTGTATAACACCATGTCTCTATTGACAGCCAATACTGCCACAGCTAAAGGAAGTGAGATTCATCCCCAAAAATTATACATCTAAATCTTCAATCAATCAAATCTGTCAATAAAAGGATCAACACATTATTTTCTCACATCTCTCATTCATAACTAGCAGTGTGATCCTGCCCAGTCAGAACTAGCCATCTGTTTTGTTAATTTTATACTTGTTGTCGACATGTATAATCCCTTATTTCTTTTGCATGTGGACCAATCATGGGTTAATAATTCCAGAAGGCAAAACAAAACACCTATCTGATCAGAATTTCTATTTTCAAATGCATCTATTGTTATCTGACTACTGCTTGATAATGCACAAAACTTGTAATTGTGCAAAACATCAAATTTTTTTAACTTTCATTTACATTTGATATTTGTCCTTATATAGTGTGTATATACATGTATCAATGGGTTGTAAAAGCATATAGCATCCTGATCAATTCGAGTGATGACGTATTGTCAAAGTCCTGAACATGTTCTATAGACGGCTGTGCATGTAAATGAAAGTGTTGATTAAGGAATGTGTCATTAATATTAAGGAAAGGGTTCATTCAGTGTAATGTAAGAGACTCCAGAAATACATACTGCTTGTCAAATCAAATCGTACCACAGATTTACTACAGTGTATGTGAACGCAGAATTTGCCAAAGTCATTTAAAAAACATTAAAAAGATTTAAACTACAGAATCCCTTTATCTTAATTAATTGTTCAACTTGACACCTGAACGATATTCAGATGTCAAAATTAACAATTTCATCATCAACATTAACATTTTTCTACTTCCGTAAATGTGAATCCTTACTGCCTTACCTGGAAGAACTGCTATTCCTGAATTAAGAAGTTTATAATCCACATCCATTATAGTTTTAGGGGCATCTAAATTTCGATGTTTGTAGAATCCTGGACTTCTAGGGCTATTTGGCCTTTGCCCTCCTCCTGGCCCCGGGCCTGAGGTGGCCCCACCACCATTGGAATTCATCCCTGATAAGCCCTCTGAAATAACATGAAAAACTTGATGAAATAGGAACATTGCAAAAATGCATATGTTTCATATGTACAACCTCTCTTTGGCTACGAAAAGAGTAAGAAGGTGGTATGTGAAAAAAATGCCGAAATGACAACAGCATGAGATGTTTGGAGATGTATGTGAATGTTTTCCACGTTTGATACATTGGAAAGGCTCCATACAATTGTAAATTGTCGGACCTCCTTGATATAAAACACCAGTTTGAAATACCTGACACCTATAATCAAATGCCTCCATCAAGACAACTTCTCAAGAGAAAAAAATTTAAGAAAAAAGAAAATTAGGATAATATATCAAATCTATTGTCTAGACTGACCATTGGAAGAAATGGGATTTCTTATCTGTAAATTAAGTATAGAGTTATGAGGCATATATCTTACTAGTTATAAAAAACATACCTGTAGTGTTAATTTATCCTGTCTGACCAATGACACAAGCTAACAAGTGCACATCTTATCTGATCAATCTATCCTGTTAGACTGCACACTGTTTAAAACTACTCATTACAACATGCACTGGTATTGTCATTCACTAATGCTGTTCAGTGTTTGGTACATTACGTCTACATAAGCAAAGTTTTTCACCAATGTCACATAGCTCAAAGACGGGGATGTAATATGTAAATTCAGGTCCCCTTGTGTATAAACACTGATATCGCACTGCTCTGCCTAACTGCAGGTATATTGTGACCAAAGTTTAAGTCTTTAGTTAAATAAAGACGTGACTCATCATAACAAAGAATACCGCCAAATTTCGATTTTTTTCCCACCTTACCTGTGAAAGCACCTCAGAAATTGTTCCCATTTAGTCACTAAGAGTCTCATTCAATAATTCCAATCTTAACCATAGATCTGTGCTATATAGGTGGTATTTTAAAAGGGTTAAAATGTTTAACATGAGTAAATTGTTTTAAATCTTTGTTAACATTCATTGATTTCTTCCTAATATAAACTCTACTTTTAAGAAAATCTTTTTCCTTTGTCTCTGGTACCTCTGCTCATAAAACCACCTTAGTAAAATGATTTCATGATTTTATACAGTGTGTTTTGCAGGTAAATGCTAGATGAGTTATTTTTTTTATTTAACCTCTCTCTTTTTCATTTAGCCAGAGGTAGAAAGGAAAATTCTCCTGTTGTCAAGGTTATTCACACCTCAGTTTTTGTATGATAGGCTTATTTTTTCTGAATGAAAGAACAGTGCTTTATTTGCATAAAATTGCCTGCCATTCATGAGATCATGATATTCGAAATATCATGCTCAACTACAAAATCTTAATAGCTACCTGTATTTACTTGGATTGTTTGAATTAGATATTGTAACCACCACTGATCATTATATCTATCCAACTTAGCTAAATTTTTCCTAATTGCTTACCATTAAGGGCATCTGTTTCCTGGTGATGAATTTCTAAAGCATTAAACAAATCCAATTTTGAACTACAGAACTGCTCATATTTTGTTAGTATATCCACAAATCTGAGATGGTTTTTAATAATATCCTGAACTATTTGTGGGTATTCATCTATGTTCTCTTTCACAATAGCATTAGAGAGCGGCTCATTCTCACCGGTTGGGGAATTTTGAATGGGTTTCATTAAGCCTTCTTTCTCCGTTTCTTGGTCACTTTGAACATTGACTAATTTTCCCTGGTCCACATTTTTACCCTGTCCTAATTTTCTGAAAACAGACGATTCTGACCTTTCAGGCTCGTATTCATTTTCTGGATAAATGTCATTGTTAACGTTCCCATGTTCACAATTAGATTCATCTTCATTGAAGTTCCCTTTGTCACATTGTGATTCAATCATAGAAGTTTTCGAGGATAATGTTCCCGTATTTTCATTTGGAGGAGACCTCCCATCCTCCATGATTATAGTCCTGTCCCACTGTATGTCACGGCCACTGGAACAGTCACGAGACGACAAATTCTCAGTATTAACTCTGACATCTGCCTCAGTACTGCACAACTTGTCATCAGCAACACTACCATCAGCATTCACAACCAAACCCTCGATCTTGTTAGTACTATTTCCCTGGCTTTGATCAGTAGGGGCATTGTTCTCATTACTACTCACATTTTTTCTCTGTGACTTTTCTGCTGAATTGCAATAACCACCACATGTATCATTCATAGTAGAGTTACCTCCCATGATGAGCTCTTCGGCAGGTTTTTTCCCCAATACTAACACTGAGGGTGAGTCCTGTTTATTTGGAGTATTGTCTGCATCTGAGACACTCTGGCTAGAGATATTTTCTATGGTAGGATCTGAGTCAGAACTAGCAGATGTTTTTGCATGTCCTTGTGTCTTATCCTGAGCAGATGTAGTGTCAAAGTCAAAATCACTGTCAAAATCGCTAACCTCTGACCCTGTGTTTGAAAGGTCATCAGGGTTTAAGTAATCATACATGTCCTCATGACACACTTGACAATTTTCAGGAACCTCCCCACTCATCTCAGATCCAGTACTGAACAGGTTCCCATTATTTCCCGCAGACTTATCCTCTACGCCATGTGACATCCCAAGATCCTCAGACTCAATATCACTCACATCCGAGTCTGTGAATGGAAAATGCTCAGAATTCCTAGCACTGTGATATTCAGTCGGAGATGACAAGTTAGACTCTGTATAATCCCTGGTGTCCACATAATTTTCCAGCGAGGAGCTCGGACTTACCCTTCTCGATACCTTGTCTATATCAGTCCCTTTGATCGCTGTTAGTTCACTTTCAACCTGTTGTATATCCCTTTCTTCAACCTCGTTGATTTCAAAGTCAGCTATGATATTTCCCATGGTGAATATCTATCTACTTTGCAGAAAATTGCCAAATGATGAATAGTATATAACTATAATTGAGACATTAGTCAATACTCCGGTAATTTGTTTTTTGCACAAATAACAGCTTCTCCTATTTCCTCCACAACAAAATACAGGATCAAAATATACTGAGAATCCTTGACATTATCTGTTACAACAAAAGATGATGTTCCTACAGGACAGTAGGTATTTCTGTCATAACACAGCAAGCTATAATATATCTCCTCACTTGACATCTGCATGATCTAGGCACTACAAGTTGCTGAATAATTCAGTGTGATTTAACCCCTTTCCAACTGTAAGATGGCAATTGCATGCACAATTAAGAAACAATCCAATTGACTTTTTCTTGGAACAAATGCAGCATCTCTACCTCATCATGATGTAACATGTGGGAAAATATGAAACACAGGAGCCATATTCTTCATATTCCGTCACGCTATTTCACGTAGAGTCATTACATGTAAAGTCCTCTCTCCTTTAGTATTCGCCAGTGTTTTTTTTTTTTTTTACATGCACACAACTGTCAGGTCAGAGTATCACATTCTCAGCCCCTGTTTACACTGTCTCCCTGAACTGAAATCTATGACCACAACCCCTGTGTATGTAAAACGTCAGCCAGATAGTTTTTTTTCTCTCCTGTCCATTACTCTCAATTCAGTGGTCAGATGACATCCCATTTGACCTGAGTTAAAAATCTTCTGTCTCTCTATTAAAAATGAGATGGTATACTCCTGATGTGAGAATGATAGTCAAGGTAGGGTAATGACCAAGCTCCACAGAACCTCTCCTAAATAAACACCCTATCTATCATAGATAATGGTGTAGCTAGTCCTCTTATGTAATATGAAATTGATGTCATTTAGAAATGATTCAGTACAATAGAATCATAATAACGGCAGGGGAATATTCCACCATTAAAAGCTGGCCTCAGGGAAAAATGGCCACATGAAGAAAAGAACACATCCTCTTTTAAAAAAATATGCATATAATTGTTTCCTGGCATTAAAAATCTAAGCTGCTGCAAATTGCAGAGAAATCTGCACAATTATTGGATCTGCAAACTGTTCCTCTGCAATTTTCCACTCTTCTGAATGCATTAATTAATATTGCATGAAATCCATTATGGTCACTGACACGGATGTATTATATTGCCTTGATTAAGTACTGGGCATCTCTTGTCTCTCTCTCTTGGTGGTGTGGACAGTGGAAGGGAACACCCCTTGATTTTATCCTCATAGAGTCTATATATAACCTACAGGAGACAGGCCGGAATCAATACGAGACTGAATCAATAGTCACATTGTGATGCTGCAGGGGTGGTAACTCAACGCTGTACACCAAGCAATGACGGAAACCATGCTCTGAATAATCTTTGCGACCAGGATAAGGGGATAAAATACTAATGGGATTATCTTGTGTGTTAATTGGCAATGTCTTGATGGGATATGGAACAGTACCAGTTATTTGTCTCAATTTGGTTTAAAGTTTATAAATACATTAAAAAAGAACAATGAAATTTTTGTAACTAAAGCTGTAGTTTAATCTGACCTCAAGGGCAACGGGGGGTGCCACCAATTCACATTTTTCTACGAGTTTAAATAATTACATTTCAAGTGCATAGATTAAGAGTAAATCTTTTAAAAGCAAGATGTCAAAAAACCTAATTCATGCTTATTTTCCAAAAAGAAAAAATGTAATAGGGACATCCACCTAAGATTATGTTATACTGAATTAATCTCTCCAAAAGTGCAGACTTAGTGCATAGGCAAACTTTTAATTCCATACCTGACAACACATTTTTCACAAGGTACAATTCAGCAGTACAGACAATATTTGACAGAGCAATCCTCAAACCATTTGACAGGCTAAGTCCAGCACATTGTCCAAAGACAGGAACAACGTTCTTGTTCTGACAGTATCAAACAATTTGTAATTCTGATACTTCAGGGGACAATGCTTTTGCTTAATCCAAGATTTGCCATCTTGATAAGACTAGATAATGGGCCTGATGGTATAACAAAGGAAAAACCTTTTGTTGGGATATTAAAACAGTTTGGGTAACAGTGAATCAACTTGAATTTCACAAGAGCAGTCTTTATTTTCTTTTATCTTCCTACTTGATCAAAATATGGCATTGCGATTGAAAAGGTAGATTATATAAAAATGAAATACCTGTGTTTCCTGAAGTATAATTAATTTGATAACAAACTATTTGACTTCCTCCTGTCTCAATATTTAACATACTGTTTCTTCATCATGTTCATACTGTCAAACTTTCTTTGAAGAATTAAGAAACCTAATTTTTTTAAATAAAGAAATATTTTTTTAAGATTGAAATGAGTATACATGTATATATCAATTCTTAAAAATTATATGTCTTGAAGGACCAATTTCTAGTTGTGGTCAAAAACACCACACAAGCATTAAATCCCAATGGTTTTAATAACAACCTATCCCTTCCTAGTGCAGACAATATACTGTAAACCAACTTTTATTCGCGTGCGAGAATTTTTCGCGAAGTTCGCGAGAACCTTGTAATCGCGAATATTTCTCGCCGAGAACCAGTCCTTAAGTCTATGTGTCTAAGAATAACAGATTAAAAAAAAAATTGATCGCGAAAATTAATCGTCGCAAAGTAGTTTACTACTGGTAAATCGCGAAATAAAGTCGTCGCGAATAAAAGTTGGTTTACAGTAATTGTCTCTTTCTTGACATAGCAGACATAAACCAACAGTGTGACCTTTCACGTTTCACATTCTACACAGGGGGTGTCCAATCAAACAGAACTATGGCCATAAGACATTGTCATCATGTACCTCTAATTGAAAGTTAATGAGAATCTTATTGATTTTACACAGATATTTTATGTACCTGAAGATGACACCCTTGGGTCAAATACTAAACACACCTGTTGACTTACTCTACATGTACCAGGTATAAATTGCAATTACCCTGGTAATACTGATATTTATAGATGATTGCCGAGTAATTATTTGACAAAACCAGGAGTCAATCAGACAAAGCAACAAATGGAAGGTGATAATGATATATTCATGTATACATGGATACTCTTCGCTTTGGTAGGTCTATCATTCCTAAGCCTCCTGCCGTGGTCACTGACTAAAAATGTGTCCTCAGCAGACTCTTATGATGTAATGTACACAATCAGCTGGTGTGTCTGGGTGTTTTAACACTAAAATCCACGACTACCAAACAGAAGTACCTAGCTACTGGGTCACAAGGTCCTACAGAAACTGACAGTTTCACAAGGCAGGGGGTAAGTTTTCCTAAGTAAAGGCAACACTTGCCACCTACCATCACATACCAACCATAGAACTTGTCATTGTTAGGAAATATTTCTCCCCTACTCATGCATATGCTTTCTTCCAATTATTGACAGTTTAGACATGCTTTTAACCTGTTTAAAATCCTTAAGCAACTTAATATTTAGTGAATAGTGTTCTTTTATTATGTAGATTTACTGGCATTCAACTTACCTCATTCTCAAGTTGCATACAGATACAAAAGGAAGTCTTACACAGAATTATGTACATACCTGTGAGACAGAGGTAATTTGGGCGACTTCCGTTCCACATCCCTGCCTGGTTTTTCAGTAAGTCTTCAATCATGCGATTTCTCTTACAGTCCTGGCAGCCTTGAGTTGTCTCATCCCACTTTAGGTGTTGCACACTGCCTTCAAACAGTACTAAACACCTCTGCAACATATGCCCCAGCTCTTCATCTGAACAAGAACTAGTCCTATTTAAAATTTCCATTGCAAAAAATCTGTCAATATCCCTGTCAGAGATTACTTGTTCTTTAATTCCAGAAGGTGTACTGTAACATACGTTGAGGCAAGGTTCATTGGAATTCAACACGGAAACATACACATAGAAATCACCTACATTTAGAGAGTGTTCGGATAGTTTTCTTAGGTGGATCACAATGTTTTCGTTAAAACATACTGGCCACAAGTCATGATTTCCACAGTTACACCATTCTTCATCCTATAAAAAGAAACCAAATTATCTCAATATTAAAATGTCATTGTAATCTTTGACATAAAAAGTTTTACTTCAAAGCCATACATCACTGATATGAAAACATGACATTATCAAAGCACAAAGCTTTTGACTTAAACCACCCAATAATTTTAGAAAGTATAAAATCCATCTCTGCTTAAGTCAACATTTGTACCCAATTTTCCACTGTTTATCCTAGACTTACTGAAATTCAAAAGATCTGAGAAAATATTACAGAACACTTAAATGAATGCTGCAACAGCCAAAAGCATACTAAGGGCCAGATATCCTTTTAAATTCCTGATGAATGAGTTTCGTATCATAATGTCAACAGCAAAGAAAATTGATGCATCTGTTATTGCATGGGATATCATTCTGAAACCTTGAGGTAAACAATTAGCTTAGCTGGACAGGTGAAACATTGGAACAGAGAAGTAATCTTGTCAATAGCTGGTATGCATCATAAAATTCCAAACCTATCTGCACAGTCAAATAAAATTATATCAAACCTCTGGAAACAAATAGTTATATTTCTCGGAACTTGTATATCCTACTGATATCTCACTAATTTCCTCAAAAAACAAAATGTGACTGTTATAGACAGATGTACACTATGACATGTCTGATATAAACATGCTATACTTTATTTTCAAAATACTCATCAGGTGAAACTGGTTCTCACTTAAAAAAAGTTTTCTACTTTTAAAAGTACACAAAACAAGAGGCCCACGGGCCTTATAGGTCACCTGAGTATCATGTAACAACTTTCCAGCGATTGTATTTGGTTCGTGTTTTAAGCCAAAAGCCATGAAATTCACAAATTTTGAAAGAGGCACCATTGCTTATCAAAGGGCAGATTTCAAAGCATTAATTTATTTTTATCAAACCTGGTACCCCTGACCCAGCAGCCTTGAAATTATCTATTTTGAAAGAGGCCCCTTTCTTCATTATAAAGCCAGCATTAGTTTTTAGCCGGGCTTATTTCTCAAAGAGCAATTACTGGCTTATGTGATCCTGTTCAAGGCAGGATGTTGACCCCATAGTCGCCATTTTAAAGTTACGTGCAAAAATATAGTTCTTACTCTCAACTGCTTTTGAGATAATACAAACGCTAAATAAAGCAACAAAAATAAAACGAAGTTTTATCTATATAAAATAAACATTAGTAGTAATGACTTTGAAAACTTCATAAGTCAAAGAACATAGTTCATTAGCGTAAGGATTTTTGATAATCAGTGTTTATTTTACACATACGAGGTAAAGGAGGAGAGGGAAACAGACTGGTCTGTTTGTTTACATTCAGCTGCGGTACCAGATTAATTCTGATTCTGACAAAATCGGACCGTGGTATTAGGATTGCAAAACTTACTGTCAGTGTCTTATCATTTATATTGATAGTTTTAAGATATTTTTTTCATCAGAATATAAAAGTGATTCATGTAAGAAATCCATTCTACTCTGTAAATGAGCCCGGCTCTCTGTACTTCTGAGTACTTTGATTATGTTTAGGTTTAGTTATGAACATGAGAATAAAAATGTTCCGAAGGAGAAGGAAATAAAATATTTTTTTTTTGATAAATCAATTATTAACATTTCTACATTCTTTTTTATGCTTTCCTACTAGGCTCCTTACCACTGGACACATAATGCTTACAAATAGGAAAGTAGAACATTTAATTGCTTATTTCATCATCTGCCAGTTTGGGCCAGTTATATAAATTTTGTGATGTTGATCAAAGTATATTTTAAAAAATCAATTCTTTAAAAGTCTTTCAATATATCTTCATTTTTTAATATGTGTTAGGTGAATGTGTAGACATTGTTCTAAAATTTACTTGATGCCTAAAATTATAATTCCTATCATAAAACAGACAGGGAGTATTGGGAAGTAGAGTCAACATTTTTTCAATTAAGTGTAAAATAATTTTTCTGGCTGATACAAATGATACTACATGCCTGTATATATTTGTATATTCTTGCCTTTTAATAGTTGATTTTTTTTTTAATTTCTTCAGGTTATTATTTCTTCCTCAAATGGACTTCACTTCTCCCATAGTTTTATTCATTATATCTGATGCATAAGCAACCCTTTTCTGAAGAATGATGCTTAGACTGTAAGCTATAACAGAGACCTAAACAATGTCCCTGGCAATATGCAATAGCTACCACGGGCAGTTTAAAACATGGGGGAGGGAAAAAAAAATTACAGTTACTTTTGAAACGAATACATAATTATCTCACCAGCATGTCATTGTGCAACAAAGTCGTCAGCATTTTATTTGTCCTTTGAACGGGGGAAACGTTTTGAATGGCACTCTTATCGATGAATTTTACACTAAACCAAGCTATCTAGATCTAGCTTTATTTACCCGCTGTTTCAGAAAACCGGAAGTGCGAGTTCGTAAATTTGATATCTCGATCCCGACTCAAATTTGACATCGGAAAGAAAAAAAATTTTATTTTTTTCTCTGAAAATTCAAAATCTTGAGCGGAGGGTTTGTAAAACTGAATATAGAATAAATCCTGGCCTTCAATATGTAATTAGATCATTAGCATATTAACCAGGAGCAAAGGATAAGATGTTCAAAGAATTCATGCATTTCACTATATAATCATTAGAGCCCCACCCTAAAACAAGAACCCCTGACCCTGGGGCCATATAATTCTCAATTTTGGTAGAGGCACTCTTGCTCATCATAGCTATGTACTTAGTTAGTTTATTTAATACCCAGGAGCAGAGAAGAAGATTTTCAAAGATTTCATGTATTTTCACTATATAACCAATAGAGCCCCGCCCTAACACCAGAACACCTGACCCTGGGTTCATAAAATTCACAATTTTGGTAGAGGCACTCTTGCTCATCATAACTATGTACTTAGTTGGTTTATTTAATACCCAGGAGCAGAGAAGAAGATTTTCAAAGAAATAATGCATTTTCACTACCTACTTATTTAGCCCCGCCCTAGCACTAGAACCCCTGACCCCAGGGCCATGAATTTCACAATTTTGGTAGAGGACTCATTGCTGATTACAATCATCCACACAGTTTGACTGCTTGATGTCCAGGAGTAAAGAAGAAGATTTTTGAAGATTGCATTAATTTTAGTGGTTTTGGCTCCACCCCTCAGGCCCCAGGGGGGTAGGGATCATGAAATTCACAATCACCCATAGATGCTTTGTATTGGTTAGTGGTTGCAGAGAAGAAGCTGAAAATGTTCAAATGTTAACGCACGACGAACGACGACAGACGAAAACGGATAGCAATAGGTCACCTGAGTTTACTCAGGTGACCTAAAAAGCAAATCGGTTTATAATCAAAGCAATCTAAAAAGTATGTTTATTCTGGAAGATTATTATCAAAAGGACCGTGATATAATTTATTCAGTAATAATCCAAAAGTTTATAAATGATTTAATGTAATCACAAAGTTATTACTTATATCTAGATTTAGGCTTCCAAATACCGATACACAATTTCTCATGTGAAAAAAAGAATTTCAATACACATGGTCAATATTTTCTCCATAATCAAATCTCCTTAAGGATAAAAACAATCAAAGTACTTTATTACGATTAAAACCAGGATAATCTAGATCCAATTTGTGAAAAGCTGCAAAATGGTTATGTCATCAAATATGAATGAAAAAAAAATCCTGTAAAACATATGTACATGTACATGTATGTTTAAAAACATTAAAAAAAAAACATCTATCAAAATTCCTGTACACCAGCATTGAATAAGAGCACAATAATTATGTTAATTCCAAAATCATCAAGCATATCCATCCATTATCCATCAATTCAAAAGAAGACTTTTCACTTGCTAACTCCAAAAAGAAGTTATCTCAATAAAAATATGGTTTATTATACAGTTTATCTACCACAGGTACAAATCTATTCACTGAGAATGAATTCAAAAAGGATCTTATGAATTGCAAGTCCATCTGAAGAATGTCAAAAATATGCTCACAATGCCACCCTGTCCATAGAGGCACTCCTATCAATATAATCCATCTGACCATGTCCAGTTCATACTGGGAATAGAAATTTGGAACTTATTACCTAATCTTACAAGTCGACCTACTGGCCCAAACAAAACACACACTTTTGTCCCTATATATACTTTCTTTACTTGCCAGGTATGTTCTAATCTTAACTGTGCAGTCACACTCGGTAGGAAAATCTTTCTTGGACCACCTATGTGTACAATTTTCCTAATCCTATGAAAGATCTTTACACAAGAGAGAAAGTAAACTGTTTGGTCACCAAACCCCTACATAAGTGCTAGCTAATTATGTGTGACTGGTTAAAAACAAAGAAACAAGAGATGAGAAGTGATAGATGGGTGTGGCCGATTGTTCTCAGGGTCTTTGTGTGTCCAAGCATTGTTTGTAGTCAGAAGTGAAAGTTGGGTGTTTCCTATACAAGACATTTTATCTAGATATATGATGATAATGTACACTCATTATTAAAGCCTAAAAAAAGTTTGCAAAGAAATAACAAAGAACATATACCCTGGTAGTGTATGCACATTATCTGATACTAGTGCCATATAACTTTTTTAGGGTTTTTTTTAAATTAAAGGCATATTTAAGTTTCCTTTTTTCTTATGCAGAAAAAAAGAAGGGTTAAGGTCTGTGACTTATAAGTTAAAATTTAAGCAAATAGACAATGTGCCAAATTTAATTCAAAATTAAGGTTTTTTGATTTTAAGCTTAAATCTGGGGAAAACAACTTACTTCACATTCCCTGTGTCTTCTGTAAAACTATATTAGAAACAAAACATGTCAAATGGATAACTGTGTTACTTTGTTGGTTAATTTTAAGCCACATTTATCATGCTACCTGTTGAACCAGATAAAAAGCCATTTCCAAATGTTTATGTACACTTCACATAGGTCATAACCTTTACCCAAAATTAAACACATTTCTTATAGTTCAGATAATTGCTACAATTCATGACGATTAGAATGCACAAAGCTTTAAAAAGCTTCAAAACTCACTTACAAAGTAAGATTGAAGTTACAAGTGCTAATATTACCAAAGAACAAGAAAGATCCATTCAAGCTATTGACAAAAGCAGTTTTTCTGTAATGGTGTAATGGGGTGACCCTATTAAAAACCTGAGAAAAGAGGTTTGCCCTCGAAAATACCTTTGAAGTCATATATAAACTTGGCGTACCTGTGCAGGTATGACAGGCCCCTTTCATATCTCTAACAACATTTACAGAGGAAGCCCTGAGTAAAACAAGACAGGGAAAGTGAACATTTATAGATGTCCCAATACACAATATTCCCAGGGCAGAAAGTGAAATAAACCTGTACACAGTTATATATCATAATGTAAAACTGTATCTATCGATCTCCAACATATCCCTAAGTAAGTTGTTTCTAATTATTCTTTACTTACAATAATCAAATACAGCGCCTTAATAGTAAAGCCCATCAATAGAGAGTTGTACATATTAAACAATTTGTACAACCAATAATTAATACAGCACCTTGTAATGTTAATATGACAGTGATTTAGACTGATAATATCAATCTTTATGTTAACACTTGTTTACAGTTACCGGGTACTTGACAAGTTCACAGGATATGCTTCTTAAAGACTCCCACCAACAGAAATTGGAAAATATTGTTTTTGAATATGCAAAGGTAAAAAAAAAAAAATGGAGACAAAAATCTTTTTGATACAAGAGGTCATTTTATATAAAATTAAAATTGACAACTTGCAGACTCAAACCCTAATACATGTATTACATGTAAGATGCTCAAACAAATTAATTTCACAAAATAATCTAAAAACAATTACAAAGGTAAGTAAACATATAATTACCTTTGCAAGAAAGATCACTAGCAAAAATCTATTCCAAAATATCAATGAATGTCTTGAGGGAAACTTGCCTGCTCTGTTCAATACCCTGGGTAACTGCGACGAATTAAATCTCCAAGACGGAGAATTTCTAGCCTTAGACTGAGTGCACCTGTCAATGACACTGACCACCCTCCACTAGTCATTCACTAATTCCACCTGTATCACTTACAGGACTTCTCAGTTTTTACTCATTGAACAATTTCAGCGTTGACTTTTTTTGGAGGTCCATACACTACCAAGTTTACAACAGATCCATTCAATGGAAATGGGTCACACTGTCAAAAACCTGTTCAAGCAGACAGCTTGACAAAGCAGGTCTGTCAATCAAGTATCAAAGCCTGTATCTTATCATTGGAAGCAGTAGGAGAATACCTGCCTTTATATTTCTTTCAAGCTACCATTCTTCAAAATATTCAAGTTTATGACCCTTGTGCAAGAAAGCTTGCACAAAATGTCATATACACATTAAAATCAACTCAACCATCAGTCAGTGATAAAAAGTTTAGTATGTATGAACAATTTTTAAGAAAGGTAGTAAAACTTTTTCTATATAATAATGAAAAAAAAAATTCAATAAAAGTTATCTCAAATGCCTGTTTTATGCACAATAAACTTACTCAAGTGAGATGTCTTTCATTCCAGCAAGAATTTTTTTTTTCAATATGGTCCCTTAATGTCTCTGAATGTCTATAAAACATTCTTGTACACTGTCTAATTCAGGGATAATAATACACATCCAATGATGGAAAGTCAGGAAGGTTTAACTGATTAAGTCCCTCGTTAATTAGTAGCTCACTGAACTCTTGTCTTTGCCCTCTTATGTAAATGTTCGGTACTAGTTTATGGAAATAAGTAATTTACCTGTTTTATAGTATACATACTACATACAGTAAATAAATGATATAAATTCTAACACATGCAGTTACATCCTGAGAAATCACCAAGTGCAAAATAAGAAGATATCAAAATGGGAATCTGAACCCAAATTTCATCAAATTTAAAAAGAAAAAAAAATCAAGAAACAAAAGAAATTTCAAACATGAAAAAAGGCTTGAAAGGTAAAGCAACTATATTTCAAAGCATTAAAAAAAAGTCAAAAAATATACCGAAACTAGCTGAAGACTCAAACTGGACTCTGCATGGATCAGAAAACTTTTCCCCTAACGGTCAACGAAACATGCGCAGTTCCAAGATCAGCTGCTGCCAAAATGACATCATGACAAAAGTATGTCTCTGGTGTAACAATAACAATGGTAAATATTTGACAACATTAGAACATAATCACTTTGAATTCCTATGTCAACATGCCTCTTTGACCTTCCCATAATAGATTAACTGAAAGAGACAGTGTATTCCAATGAACAAGGAAAGAGGGAAAGTATGTTTTCAGAATTACATAACACCTTGAAAAGAAAGCTAACATGACAATTAAACCATTTCCGAAATCGTTTATCCAGGACTGCACGTTTAAGCCTCTTTGTAGCTGGTCAATATAAGCTTATCAAAGGAATTTTGCCGCTTGACACCTTGAAAGGAAACAATCTATATTGCATAGATCTTCTTACTCAATATTTCAATAAACAAAATTATATCCCAACTAAAATATCACTAATACATACAATGTACATTTAAACAGATAATTCCTGAATTAAATAAACTTACAGTGTACGGCAGCTGGTACAAAGAAATTAATGAATAATTATTCTTAATTAATGACTTACTCTGATGTTTCATTATACTGATACATCTCAATTAACTTTCACTTGTCAACAAGCCACTAAATTTTAAATTTTGACAAAAACAAGACACATTTCTTTATCTAAGGTGAGGATCAAACCTGTCAACAGACATATCAACACGATAATGAAAATTAAAAACCTATAAAACTGTCATGAGAAATTAACCCTCCCCCAAAAAGAACCAAGCAATACACATTACCTATAGCCAACACCAGGAAACATCTTGTAATAATTCTGCAAAAAAATAAACCATTTAAGTTTTTTACCGTTTCATTAACATCCAAGCTTCTGAACTGGAATGAGAGATTTGTTTACTGGTCATCTTGGTAAACTAGCAGGATTGTTTACCTGTCTATAGATTAACAATAGAAGTTCCTGAGTGGACAAGGTGCCGGCTCTTTGTTACCTGGAGTGTGTACCTAGTAGTGAAGCGATACAGTCCAGGCCCAATCCAACCCTACCCCAATCTTATCAGAGATACCTAGCCAACCACTTCTGTTTATCAATCAACAGCTATAAAACTCCCTACTTATTACTTTATCTGTCTGAAGGACGGGGTGGGGGAGGGGGGGGGGGAATGAGTTAGCTCTCTCATTTTATCATGGGGAAAGAATGAGAGGTCTGAGGACTGATCAATGCTGCATATGAAGGATTTTTTAAATAAAAAATTATATGAAATTCTTCTTTCAAATGCCTTTATTTATTTATTCTTTTTTTTCTGGTTACTTTTATGAATAGATATTGTTTAAAACCATATACTCTTGCTGCTTATGCAAATATCAAAATCATTTAATACAATCCAAAAATTTTACCTTAAGCTATTAAAGTAAACCATAGTAAAATGGCTTATTTACAAAATCAGTTAAAAATCAAGTTATTTTTTTCTAGCATTTCACGGCTAAAACAAAAGCAATATATACATGTACCCCCGAATCTTCGATTAAGGGCCTGGGGTATAAAAATATATATTCACTGGTTTCACTACTGTACACTATAACAAATATACTACATAATTAAATTGTCTGAAAAATTACAAGATTTACTGAGAATTGATATTGGTGCTATTCTTTAAACTCAAATACCACTCCTTCATAGATATCTTGTATTGATATAAGGGTAAGTTCTAATTTGCTCTACTCCAAAACTGGCCACAAAAGAATACTCTCTTAATTGATAGTGTCTTTCCTCATTGATAACAAATCTCAATATTTTTATAGATGTACATAGTTTATTTTATTTGTGAGACTTGTCTTGAGTTGATCAGGTGTAAAGACATTCAGAAGGGGTTATTTTGATCAATTTAATTAAGGATTGTCCATCGAGATTTTTTGGGGGGAATGAAGTTTCAGTTGTTTTGAGATGAATTTATCTCCTGAAGTAGGTTAATAATGTATATGTTTGAAAAGTTGGTTAATGAAAAAAAAAATTGTAAAGCAAAGCATCTTGTATATAAGGAACAAGGTTTCACATATGATTAATTGGTTTATATAGATGTATAGAATTTATGTATAAAGTGACATAGATTAGTACTTTTGAGTTTTTGATTTGAGAGTGGCACAGCTATATATGAAATCAAACTGTTAAATCCTTCTTTTATTTTCAATTTTAAATACTGAAATACTTATTATTGAGAAATGAGTTTCTAACTGCTTGTAAAACCTGATCCAGGGCTTTTATTACTCAAAGGAAGTCATAAAACAGAATCAGTCTGCTCCAAAATCTTTCAACTTTACTTTTTTAAATAAAAAGGATAAAGTCTTCTACAAACTAAGCTAATTTTATATCTCACTCCAAACATCAAACATGTCTTATCGAATGCAGTAAAACTTCCCTCAGTTATAATAGCTATTTACTCACTTTCAATTTATTACCTCAATGCATACTACTTGTCTTTTACATGATAAGTGAAAAACTCTAACCCACAAAAAGACTTACGATATCTGTTTTGAAGATGTTATCATTTGAGCTAAGTATGCAAAAGGTGAATTCTTGTGCAACGCGAAACCAAATAAAATGACCCAAAATTATATTTTTAGCTAAAAGAATGATTTAAAATACAAAGCTACTATCAAGAGCAGTGACACAGTCATGGAAAGGGATATCTAATACACAGAAGTATTTAAAGGCACAAAGTTTCTCCATGTAAAAGGCTTCATATCATTTCACTGGGTCAAATATTTCTGTTTGCCCCATTTTATGCATCCTTCACACAATATATGTTGGATACACAATCTGGGGTGCCATGACAAAGCTGAAGTGTGTAGGGGATATGGACAGAAGAGTTATCTTTCTTTGTACCAAGATCTTAAAACGGATGTTCTTTAAAAATTCTTTAACTTGTTGTATTCCCTACTTTAAATGTACATGTACTGGAATAGTGTATTCTATGAGATTTAGGTCAAACCCCAATAAAAATTTTCAATCAATTCAAAATTATGATATCATTCTTTTGATACATGAAATGTGAAACAGAAAGCAATGACTTGCCTTCTCTTTTCTTCTTTGTTTTTTTTTTATTCTTAACTCTGGTAATAACAGAAAACATGAAAAGTTCAGAAACGGAAAGAACACTAGGTATTATTAGTAATTATTTTTTTTTTTTTTGAATACATGAAAATGGATATGTTCAACTTTTTTATGCCCTTTACAACCCGATTCTACTCAATTACACTATTCAATCACTCTCCTCACATGATTCTATTTTGGGGGAGGGTAGGGGTGGGTAATAGGGCCTTTCTTTCAACTGTTGGAATTTGCTTTTCTTTACTTTTTAGCCCAGGAATTTATTTTACCTGATTTTCAACAAATTATTTCATACCTTTTTAAGTGCTTGAAACATATTGCACACTGGTGATATAAATGAAGATAGAAACTGTGTGCTGTTGTCATGGTATTCTTCTTTACACACAGTTTTAGCTTCATTGATGGCTGCCACAGTGCAGGTTTGATAAAAGACCTCCAGATGTCCTTGAAGAATATTGTCAAGGTCAACCTCTTCATCCTTAAAAAGAAAAAATAATAAGGCGAGAGAAATTTAATTTTTAGTTTTACGGATTTTTTTTCAAAAAAATTGGGTAGGAGGAGGGAAAAAAAAAAAAAAAAAGAGCGAAAGAGACTGCAAGTTTTTTATCATTCAATTAAGATGTGATCTTAATGTCTTTAGCCATTCGTTGCAATTTGTGTTGCTGGATGACACATGGAACTCATCATAAGCATTGAAGATTGACTTGTAAAAAATATCACATACAAGTGTCAATTTCTCTGACATGCCAATTTACAATTTTTCAGACACTCAAAATATAATGTAACTTTAGCTATTGACATATTTTCCAACACAGCATAGGTACATTTCTCAAAGATCACAAGTCTCTAGGGTCTTATTATCATCCGAGTAATAAACTAACTATCAAGCTGGTGACAGAAATTACTTTTGAAGAAACAAAATGAAGGATATCAGCTAAGTCTTTCAAAATCCCCAAATACCTGGTACTTTTTATCAAGCTGAAATTACAATTGTACCGACCAAATTATTTGCTGGAGACAAATATGATAAAATATTTAGATTAAATCACTTTCAGTAAGTATCTCCATTTTTAGTTAAAGTATTGCCTGTATCTAATCTCCTTGAAAGTCCTAGGGTATGAACAGAATAAATCAGGAATTGAACCAGTGTATGCAAGAAACTAGCTATTTTTGAAAATGGAAAGGATCATGAAAAAAAAAGAATATGATTTTTAAAACAGCAATAACCATACAATGATAAAAAAATCATTTAATGTCATCCATGTTTCAGGACTAAAATGAACAATATGTTTTATTTCAATTACAATATATGTAAAAATGGCAGGGTGATCAAGTAAGGCTTACTATTATTCACAAGTTCTGGATTAAATGTTTATCATGTTTATGCAGTAAACAAGCCTAACAACTTAAATAATCTGGTCTTCAAATCAAAATTCCATCAAACTAATCCCAAAGAGAATACAGAGATTAATTGAAGACTGTGCATAAGTGGGACTCATTATGAAAGAAGCCTTACTACATACCTTTCTAAAATAACACTATAGACGAAACTCTCTTTACTTTTAATGAGGCCTAGTTGAAATGCAATGCCAACTGGCCAAAAACCTCATTGAGAGTGTAGGGCTCATATAAATTAGGACATTTGTGACTGCTGAAGATGCTTTTAATTTACAAATATCTTCAGAATAACACTGATAAACAAACCAAGCATGGCTTGTGTCTCCATGTTAGTTAATATTCTGTGTGAATAAGACGCTTTAAATCACATAGGTAGCTAAACACAGTTTCGTATAAAATCCAGGGGGTTTTTCCCAGAGAGAAGCATGCTGGGTAGGGATTTTCCTGCTATTTATAGGAGTCTAGATGAAAACTGCATCTTTTTTGTTTTTATTCGCATAAAGTAGAGTCTTATCTTAATATTTAAAGAAAAAAATGTGCATTCATTTTTAGAAAAAAAAATTGTGAGACTTTTTAATAGGGGGAGATAACTCCCAAAACATCCAGTTTTCACATGTGCAGAATTGCATGAGTCAATTAGCAGGTAATGTAGCTCTTTCAAGAGGTGGAAAATGTACCCTGAAAGCACACTAAAAGAAAACCTTAAGACTTGTTCTGTGAAATGCATGCAACTTATTTTGTCTGATTTTTTCTGTTTTTGTTGAGCAGGGGGGTTAAAAATGCATAGGTGCACTGAAAATGGATGCATAAACAACCCAATATCCCCCATATTTCAGGTGTCAAATACCCCCCAGTAGTAATTGATAAATGTATTATAGTTGAATATTTACAAAATTCACAATTTTATCTTTCCATTGATATGCAGAAGTCTATGTAACAAGCCTCCATTTTATTTTTTTATAGGGGTCAGTTTTGCGTGTCCCTCACAAAGTAACGTCCTGATAACGTCATACATAAAACTGTGTTTTGCACCCATATTCAGTGCTGCCATTGTCAAACGTTTTGAAGATTTTATTTGATAAATATAATTTTAAAACCAAACTTTGGTGGATATGAAAATTCCGGATTTTTTTTTTTTTTTAGAAATCGGAAAAAATCGGGTCGGCGGATCCGTAAAACGAAAATTATAATTTCTCTCGCCTAATCAGTTTAAACAGTGGTTTAACTTTGAGATAAGATCTTATCAGACAAATCTCTTCCGTCTTTTTATTTCAATTAGCAAAAAAAAAAATAACAGTTTGAAAGAAAATGACTGAGGGTCAAAACATAATACAAATACACAGAGGTGTCAGAAAACATTACTTTTCATCACAAAAAAAAAAGACTGCCATAAATATTAATCATTTCTTACTTTACTTATGCCTTAACTTGCGAGATTGTTGATACTATCAATGGCCGCAAGATTTAAAACTTTTAAAACTTGAAACATGAAAATAATGTTGGCAAAACAACAATGTTGTTTACCTAATATAATGGTCCTTATTCAGCTTTCACTGACATTATCATACATCATCATTAACAAAGTTTACACTATGTGCATGCAACCATGTTAAATTCCATTAGCGTTAAAGCCACCAGCATTACAGAAATATTTATAATGTTTAAAGTCCATTCCGTTGATTCAATATACTTATACCTATATATTAATTTTCAGTTTTCTTACATAAATTTATGATTAGCATGAACAATCTCATTAGCTGACAAAAAGTAAAAAAAAATCTTTCATTAATGAATGCACTACATTTCAAGAATCATGAACCAGATATTTTAGAGTATATACATCATATATAAAACAGACTTATTGACTTAGCATTTTCACATTTAGCTGTGTTTTTCTCTCGTGTCTTTAGCTAAAAACAACTTCCACTAATTAAAAGTACATCTTGTACATGTAGATAAAAATAGGAACATAAATAAATGTGCTAAATCAAATCTTGGCTATCAAGTTAAAAATGAATCAATTTTCACCAAATATCTCACATGCTAATAACAGGATCCAGAGGATCACATTATTTTTAAATATGTTGTCTGATTTAGGAATTGTCTCAATAGTCTGTCAGTGTGATTTTAAAATTACTTTTTAACAGAATTGACTAATATGCTGTGCATAAATTTCCTATCCTGGAAGAAAATGAAAAGGGCGGCCTTTATGATGCTTTAAAGCATTGAGGGGGTTGAAATGGAGGCATGGGGGATATCTTAATTAGTAAAATTTTTAAAGACATTTGCTAAGAAAATTTTTCATTTTTTGGGGGTGGTTGAGGGTTACAAAATTACAGTTATTATTTATATTACAAGATATTTCTTTCAAAGGGAGAGGGGAAGAAATGCATGTTGAATAACATTCTTTAATCCTCATTCATTTTTTTACTGCTTTGTTCTTGTATCATCTCAGCAGCTTGCAGATAATAATTTTGATAGAAACATTCTGGATCTAGTTTCAGAATGAGCAAATACAATTAAGCGTATACATTGAACCACTTGTATATGCAAATCAAAAAAAAAAAAAAGAATCTTGTAACTCATAGATTCATAAATTAATGTTAAGTTGCAACAATGAGAAATATTTACAACAATCATTTTTTTTCAACCTCTCACACCAGTGGGAATGCAGAAGCAACAGTGTGTAACTTCGAGTTCACGTAGTCATGGTAGTTGATATTGCCTTATTGGCCCGCTGGAAGCTTTACAATAGTTTTATGTAGCTATTCTTCAATATGAATTTGGATGTTTTAACTCTAGGCCCAATACTTGCTACTTATTTCAGTGGTAAATCATCATGCCACACCAACTGTCCTCTTTTTCGGAATTTCCTTTTCGAACTTCGCAGACTCTGCTAAGATAAAGTAGCGTATCCCGAGCCCGACCAATATTTTTTCACATAGTACCCCCCTTTCCCCATTTTAGATGTATGAAGTAAGTGATGAGCATGCGTGGATCTAGAGGGGGGTCGGGGGGTCAGGACCGCCCCCCTGGAATTTACCAGGTTAAAAAATGTATATACTAAAACAAGAAAAAAGTTACCCCTGGACCCCCCTGGAAAACGCTGACCCCCCCTGGTAAACACGAATATGTGTGAAATGGGTATGAGTGAAAGATTTGAGGATGGAAGATTTGAGGTAATAGAAGTCACCACTACACCCCCCCCCCCCCCACGAAATAGGTTTTTGACGTTTGGGCGAGTTTGTTTGTGTTTTTTTTTTTTTGCTTGTCAAGAAATTTCTGGGATTGGATTTTTTTTTTTGTGACTGGGGTGGACCCCCCCCCCCCCTGGAAAAATTTCTGGATCCGCGCCTGATGAGTCCCACCACATAATTTCCTGCGTAAAAATACTTAATATTATATGAAAAAAAACCCAACGTGCTGTTTCCAGGGTACTACATGTAAATTCCTAAGTTTCTTTATTCCAATTTTGTAAAAGTTATTTCAGTTTTAATAATATGCAACTGTCACATGTTTCCACAATTTTAAATTTGCCTTGGATCACAATTTTAAGGTAAACACTGGCATAACTGTTGTCATTGAGAGGTCGGGGTATCCTAACCCTGCTTGGCAAACGTGTAAATATGAGGGTTAATCTGCATCAACACAAAAGCTAATTTGCATCAGCACAATATCATCAATTGTCAATTTAAATGGAATATCTCTATCGCATTTTATGTCATGACACGATAGTTTTGTGATATTATTTACAGAAAATAGAACCGAGAATAATACAAGTATATGTGTATATATATAGCTGCAGAACTGTAGCTCTTCGAAAAAAAATATTTTGACAGACTAGAGAGCTATGTACAGTTCCTGTACTCATTGAAAAAAAAACCTGTATATATTCATTGCGCACAAAAATTTGCGCTCTTTCTCGATTTATTTCCCCATGTTTTTCAATTTGTCACATCAAAATATTACTAACCGTGTATTCCTAACATATTCTTTCACTGATTCCACAACAAAACATTCCTTATAATTGTTGTTAATAGCCCTCCTGGCCCTGAAATTGAGATGATCGAAAATTTCGTCCATTTACATTGCCATTTTTGTTTGCAAGATAATTCGGTCTAACGCGCTTCGTACAGATGTCAGCTACGAGAGTACTTGATAGAAAAGTAAGGACTTTTTTATGATTAAGCTTTTTTGCAATTGAGGTACTTTGGAAGAATTAATCCAGAATCAAGTGCAAATTTTTGTGCGCAATAAATATACAGATTTTTCAATGGGTGGCACAGAGAGAGCTACAGTTCTGCAGTAAGTGTATATAAAGAAAGTACAATTTTATTTTATTAGTTCCTCTATTGTCTAGATAATACAAATCAGTTGTTTTTAGTGGCAAGCAAAACGCTCTATAAATTTTATGCTACATTGCAACCAAATGAATTTAAATGATATATGCAAGTGATGCACAAAATTAATGCAGTCTTAGTTTTAGCATTAAAATATGAACAGACACGTATATGTATTGTGTAGGAAAGCAGGAAGACAGGAAAAAGACGTTAAATATTCAATGCATGGCGAGAGAGAGAGAGAGAGAGAGAGAGAGAGAGAGAGAGAGAGAGAGAGAGAGAGAGAGAGAGAGAGAGAGAATCAGTTTAATTTGAGGGGGGCGTCGTTCGGTATAGTGGTGTGTTAGTTTCCAATTTTTATTCAAAAATATTTTTTATTTAAATTAATACATCCTTTTATTCATATCATAACAACATTTGACGGAGACAATCAACTTTTAATGTCTATTTTCACTTTTCAGCAGCAATAAATGATTGCGTTTGGAAAAAAAGTGGGGGCCCCAGACACCCATCCCCCGATGCTACGTACTTGATGAATAACAATATCATTAATGTTCAGGATTACGTGTTGAGTTTTCATTTCTTAAACATTAATTTTTGGGTTGAAAATCTCATTTTCATTATCTGGGGATTTTTTTTTTCGTAGCAAAGACAGCGGAGGTGGGTAAATGTCAATACCCGGTTTAAAAAAAACATCATAAATATTTAGCACATGAAATAAAATTGACAAATACTGTATGGAAGAAAGACGAAGCCGTCTCTTTTCCTATATATGAGCATGACTAGCATATATAATTAACAAGACGGCATAATTACCCCCCACCCCATCATATGACTTCATTACGCAGTGCACAATGATTCCGAGGAGCAAATCTATGTTATATATTTTTCCCCCTAAAATTTCAGAAAACCCTTAACTCCCTGATGAACCAGAATCACCAAGAAATTTAAAATTAGCCAGATATTTTTTCCAATATACCTGCAGCTGTTGTGGATTAGGTCTCCCGAAAAGACGATTGACTGTGTTCGATACTCCATTTGAAAAATTTTGAATAATTCCACTGGAACCAAAAATTTTCGATCGAATTGATGCCATTGTTTTTCGACCCTGCGGCATGACAGATGAACTTTCAGTTTACTCCCTTCTTCTTCACACCACACACCTTAATTCACATTTTTTTTTATTGCATCCCCATGTAATGTCGGTTACGAGGACATCCTTTGATCCAGCACAGTCGAGTTGTTGCAACGCATTTTAATTCCCCTTTTCCGGTCTACGAAGTTTAAGGTGACAGGGTAATGGTCCCAGATAATAATACTGTACACTCAGAAACGAGTTCATATATATCATGCAATTTTAAAGAGCCTCACCACCTCTCTCTCACCTGTTGGAATCTGCGCAACCTTAACGCAACCTTAACATTTGGTAATATCGTTCAGAACAAAGTTGTTTAAAAAAAATGATAACATTTTCAATTTCTTAGATCTTATGAAGAATTTAAATCTCAAATTGCAGATAGAATTCCTTGTGAAATAATTCAATGAATCGTCAGAAGGATTATGTCCCTAATTTGCTCGAAACAACCGGGCATTAAAACGCATAGTATGAAGGAACGAAAAAAGGGAATATACAATGTATCTTTGTGTTGAATACCTGCCCCCAGGCATACATATGTATTACCACACCGTTTACAAAAATCTTAATCCACTTGATTAAAAAAGAGGGAGGTGCGTTAAGTATACAGAAAGAGAAAAGTCACATGTAAAAATATATATTTTAGTAAGAAAATATAAATTTCTCACGACACTCTTGTCCGTTCATCCAAAACCTCGTGTAGAATTTCATAGCTAACTCTGCATGTAGCGTGTCAAATTCATCCAAGTTAAGAATTGCTCAATGACAAACGAGAATATGTTTTTCCCCATATAATTACAAAATGATTGCAATCTTTAAAAGTATTAAATTTCTCTAAATACCATAAAAGATGTATGATTTTCATGCATTTTTATTTTTCTAAATATGCAAATGTCGGCAAGAACCACTACTTTACGCTGTATGATGGATGTTTTGCTGATCAGTTAACAGATAGATGAACACAGTGTCAAAATAATCTCTCTTCAGTGTGTTTACGTACATTTTCTGATTTATATTAAAGTAAGAACGTATAAGACATAAAAGAAAATTAGATGTTAAGTTTCTCTTACGAAAAATGTATAAGTACACATTTCCTATAAAGTGGGCGCTTCATATTAATAAAACTTTGCGAAAATTTGAACATTGCAACCTTTTCCCATTGACAGGTGCGTCTTTCTCCCTTATATGACACACAAGTCCTGTGGGAGTGTAGGTGTAGCACTCAAAAGTGTTAAGTATTTTTATTTAATTTAAACAATATTTTATTAAGTATAAACATAACAGGATTGGGAGGCAGGCACTGTCTATGAATATTTTTTATTGATAAATAGAAAACATGTCAGAAAGACATCGTCCGTTGTTATAGAGATATAATGTTTTAATTTCTGATACAAAGTTTCTATGTCTGGTGGTTGTTATATGTATCCTTACCATTTATGATATATTTAGATAATAAAGAAACATTCAGAAATATTAGAAGTTTAATTATTATGCTATTTTTTTCACATTAAGTATCCACACCTGAGCGATATCGCCATGGATGAAATGGGGGGGGGTGCATAGTCTGATTAAATTATGATAGTCAATCGATGGGACGATGGTTGATTCACAATTTGAATATGTCGTATTATTAAAAAAAAGTTCAGTAATACATTATAAAAAGGAATCTTATACAAAACCAGCTTATTAATAATAAAAAAGTATTGAAAGAAAACGCGGATTAAAATTTGAATAAAGATAAATCATAAAAATATTTCGACCTAAATTTTTGCAAGAAAAGAGACGTATATGCATTGTTTCATGTCGGCATCAGTTTTAAGATTAGTCGTATTTTAAGATTAATATATTTTCAATCTTTGTTAAAATGGTTTTATTCAGCCTCATTATCTGCTACTTTCAAGGTTCTTTTTATCAAATTTTAAGGACGAAGGACGAAGAGACGCCGTCTGATAATATATTAAGTATATCTTTGCAGAAATTTTAATTTGCAGTGAAATAGTTTTTAAAAATTTAACAATCCCAAAGTATGAGAGAGAGAGAGAGAGAGAGAGAGAGAGAGAGAGATTCATATCATTATACAGATTAGAGGTGTAACCAACAACCTTTTCTTTACAAAAAACTTACCATTAAATCCTGCGCTGTTACGATTAGACCTCAGTAACAATGGTGACTATGGAGGACTCTCTTCCCCGGTACAAATAAACGACAGAGGCCGGAAGATAGCCCACATATCACGCATTCAATGGTTGTCCAGCGAAGGTGTTTAAGATATTTCTGAATCCATCAAGTTAATGACAACAATTGGGACTGAAATTCTTCCAGATTTACAAAAGGATTGAGAAAGCTCATCTGCATTACTAGGACAGTTTGGAGAATTCAAAAACATTTTCCCCAAGGCAACGTTGGTCATCTTTTCTCTTAAGTTTACAATAAACACTAAATCGTATATCTGAGGAAAAACATTAAATTACATTTTAAAGAAAACGTTATTGCTATTCACACGTTAACAATGTTTTATTTATTGTAACAATAAACCTTCAATTGATGGTGACCAGCCACTGTGCCAAAAAGTAATTGCTTACAAGCACACTTCATTCCTTATAAGCCTTTGAAATATTTGCCATAATTTTTTTTCCGACTGTGAGTCGAACATACTGGTATGTAGATTTTTATTACATAGGATTATTGTACAATGTTTGGATAAGACAAATGCACCTGCCCTCTTTGAAAAAATATATAATATTGAATTGTCCTCTACCGATTTTGATTTTTTTAAATTTATCAAATTTGTTGTGAAAATTATTGAGTTAAAAAAATTCAAAATTTATATCTATAATGGAGGACACTTTCTTTATCAGTTTGTAGCAATGCTATCAATGACTAAGTAATGTTCTTGTATCGCTGTTGTCGTTCTTAGATCCCCTTGTGTATTGTGAAAAGATAATTGTTTGGACAAGACATCCTGTTTGTTTTTCTATGTTAAGATGAGAAGGAACCAAACATTGACATTTGAAACATATTTACCATAAGTGAGCCTATCCTTGAAGTAGATAATAATAAAACGCATAACACAATGCCTCTTTTCAATCATTGACATTTCTTTAAATATGATCTTGGTTTAACACAAAGACTATATGTATATCTATATACTTTCTAGGAAGGCCCACCATAGGCACCTGAAGTGTGGATACCCCCGGCCCCTCCCCTCGAATTAATTAAAAATATATAAAAGCCTAAAATTTCTCAAAAATAAAAGATTTACCCATCTATGATCTCTATATGTCGTTCTATGAATGCAGATTGTACTTTTTCTTACGTTTGGAGATTGGCCATGTACGGTATAATAAAAATACTAATAAAATGTATTTTTATTTTACCGTACATGGCCAATCTCCAATCTTTTTCTCTAAGAAAAAGTACAATCTGCTTTCATAGAACGACATATAGAGATCATAGATGGTAAATCTTTTATTTTTGCGAAATTTGAGGTTTTTATATATTTTTTAATTCGAAGGGGGGTATCCACTTTTCAGGTGCCTGTGGGCCCACCTGCTTGTTAGGATTATCAAAAAAAAAAAAAAAAAAAAAACAACCGATCACTCACGTCACGTGATACAAGAGGAATTGTATAATTCTGTCAACCTTATTTGTTTGACAAGTTGATCGCACACCTTGTTTATGAATGAAATTCTAAGAATAGTTAATTAATTCCAGTGTTGACATCTGTGGTCAGTTTATATAAACTGTAAATTTGTGTTTCTGATATATCAATTTATAACGACCGAACCATTCATTAAATCTATGTCTTCTTTGACCACAATGAAATTTAAGGGAATATTGACCCTTTGCAAGGAGGGATAACTCAAATTAGTAATTTGAAAATTTCAGTTGTTTCCACTTTAATGCTTTCTCTCCAATTTTGCGTTTTAAGATACACATATTATAATCGAACTTAAAAAAAATGATAGGAAAAATTGACAACAGTAACTTCTTACTTCTCTAAACACCACTATAATGTAATATTTTTACATTTTGTAAAGCAGACTTTTGGACTTTAGAATACTGCTAAGAAATCCAACCAAGTGATATAAAATTATTGTGGATATCACAGTTAGAAATGGTAGTAAAAAGTCTGGACTATGTCGTGTCCAGAGTTAGATGTCGTACTGTTTATGGTATTAAAGGGCTTTTACCATTAAAATGTACTACAAAACTAGTATAACCTTATTATATATAGTTTGTTATTCAATTTTGAGGACAAATGGTCAACCAGTGAAGAGCAAATGAGTTGTCCTGATGGAGAGCCAATAAGATACAAACCAACGTTGGCCCAAAAATGATCTTTGCCTAATATTAAAAGAATAAGTGGCCCAACAATGGCTCAATAATATCCGTTCGTTGGTCCAACAATAAGCCAACAAGTTGGTCTGATTAAGGGCCGATGAGCAAATTACCGCATGCCCAACATTAATTGCTTACAATGGCCCAAATGTACAAAAATGACGTTTGCCCAATATTGAAAGAGTACACTGGCTCAACAATGGCCCAATATTAACTGTTATATTGGCCAAACAATAAGCCAACAAGTTGGTTTGATTAAGGGCCGATGAGCAAATTACCGATGGCCCAATGTTGAATGCATACGCCATTACGGTGGCCCAACATAAGGAGCATTGTTGTCCCAACAAAGGTCCAATAACATCCTGCTATCTGGGTATGGTTGGGAATTGAAAAGTTAAAAATAAAGAAACTGTTTTTGATAAAGTTATGATTATAAATACACTCGCTATAAAATTTCTTTGACATGCAGTTCTAAAAATATTCATTTATAAAACACCAAGGATGACAGTTTTAGATTCTATATGATACATGCACGTACTAAAATATATTGTTTTGATTTTCACTCAAGTTTATTGCCAAAGTCTAAAAAAAATTATTAGATTTCATGACAGGTACAATGAAAAAAAATACCTCAATTTAATATCAATTGAAATTTATAAAAGTATAATTATATGACCCCCCCCCCCCAAAAAAAAAAAATCCAATTGGCAGCTAAAGACGAGGGTTGAATTTTCTATAATGCATGTCAATCTCCAAAGTTCAAGGTCAAAGAGTCAAAATTGATGGTACCAGAGGGAAGGTCTTGTCACAAGGAATACAACTGTGAAATATGAAAACCCTAGTTCTAACTGTTCAAAAGTTATGGCCAAGGTTAAAATTGGTCAAGGTCAAATTTTTTTATACCCACTGAAAGGTCTTGTCACAATGAATACACACGCCCTAGCACCAACTGTTCAAAAGTTATGACTGAGGTTAAAGTGTGATGATTTTTTGAAAAAAATAGGGTCAAACTCCAAGGTCAAGTTCAAGAGGTCAACTTTTGTGATACCCAAAAAGGTCTTGTCATAAGGAATACAGGGCAAAAACTATAACCCCCGAATCTTCGATTACGGGGGCATAAAAATCATACAAAGTTAACCATTGGAATCTAAAATATTGGATGGTTACGGTAATGTAAGAAACAAAATTTCATAGACTGTCACAAGTCTGTAGACGGCTTTGAATAAACACTGTATTTTTGTCTGTTCCTGACTGGCTAGACCGTTCACACGTGCCCATCCTTACTTCCTGTCTGTATCCAGGGCAGACGACACTTTCCTCAAATGTCTGATTTGTATTTTTTCGTAATGTATTAAAAATATTTACAATCGCCATTCTAGTGTAATTTCTAAATCGTTTTCAGAATGTCTTGAAAAACAATGTACACAACAAAAATTGTGGTATGAAAGATTAAAAAAATTATCTAAAGGATATTGGAAACTGTTATACTCTCTGGTATCTTGCACAAATGCTTAGTAAGATACCTCAATGTTTTTGAGTGGAAACGTGTTAAAAGTAGCAGTAAATCGGATGTGATCGTAGAATTTGGGTAGAAAGATTACTCAAACAATTTGGTATGGTTACAGCTGACATCGTTTGTAACAATATGGTCTTTGTTTGCAAGGCTCATTTTTGTAGCTGTATTACAAAAGAACTTATTTTTTTAAATTCTACTTCTGGAAATACAACTTATACTCGGTTCGCTTTTTAAAGATGAAATTTTTCAAAATAATATTTTTTCACTCTTGGTGAGTTTGATCAATCCAACCTATATTGGATTCTTAAACTTCATAAAAATCCCAACGAACAAAGATACATTGTATGGACAAGCAAATGCTCTTCTAAGCCCTTATTCTTACTCCTTACAAAAATATTCTTTCGTTTCTTTTAAGAAATAACTTCAAACGCATCACAATTAATTCAAAAAGTAAACTATAACGTATTTGATATCTCTGTCTTTTCAATAAAAATCATCAAATTTCTTTGTTAAAGATCCCTCTGATTCTACATACAAGTTCTCTGAATGAAATATATGAAGGTAAAGAACAGTATTCAAGCTAAAAAGTCATTAAACAATACAAAATAGGAGCAGAACAAACACGGACCTCCAAAACATCGAAGGCGGGATCAGGTGGCATAAGAAATTTAAGAAAAATAGAACGTCTATGGACGTTAATCAAAGGTGTGGCCGCTTTTTGGGATGTTTATCCCCGTATATGAATTAAAAGCGTTAACGGACGTTGTCGGCTGACGTACTATTCTTCACATTGCTACTGAAATTCTAAAATCATATGGAAAGATGGGGAGTTTTTTGAAATATGAGTGAAAATGAAGATAAGTTGGTGCGAGAGGATACCCAGATTTTTCTTGAGAAAAAAAATAGCGAAAAAGGGCAGCATTTGTAGAATTACATATTTGAATTGTACATTAGGGTGAGATGCTTCTATAACGTGACGTGACATATCAAACTTATCGTAACGTCAATGTCTCCCCCGGGTTTCACAACAATCCATTTTCAGAAAGCTCGTGTGACCGTCGACAGTTCAGTGTGTAAATAAATGGCGTAACAATTCGTATGAAAAACGCCAGTCAGCATTTGACTCACTGATAATTTTATTTACTGAAAAAGATCTCTGTATCTGAACCACAGAACTTACAAAACGATGACTTAAAAAGAGACTGATGATAATCTTGTTTTAACAACTTCATTGTAAATAACTTACCCTGTTTTAGAATATGTGAAAATCATTTCCAGCGTATTTAAATGAAATCCCAGAGTATATCTCTCTTCCTTTATCAATTACAGTCTGTATAAGTGCAAACAAGGAAAGTTCAGAAACTTCTACTTAAAAAAAAATTGATTTATCAAAGATGCAGTTTGGGAGGCAAACATAATTATATAGCAAAAGAAGTTACTTTTCCTTGTAAATGACATACCTTTAATTTTACCCTTAAAAGTAATGAGACCGTGCAAATGGAACTAAGACTCAGTAGTTGCATTTTATGATCACAGTAACAAGTGTCAAATGTAAACTTTCAAATACCAGGTCATCTTTATGTATCTTTTGTCAACTAATTGCTCAAGTCACTATGTACACTTTCAGGGTCCCCAGATGTGAAGAAGCAAAAATACAAGGACTGAATGTGTTTATAAACATTTGATAGGATATTGACCTGTAGATTTTGATTCGAATCTTTTGTAAGTAATGCAGAACAAATGGACTTAGTAAATATTTTTCTTGCTCGAGCGATCTTTCACATATAAAATCAGATTTTTAGCATGAAAAATACTACTCTTTTTTCATATTATTAATCCCGCTCTTCTATATGAAAGTGAAATTTAAAGTTTATCAATACTAATCATTACATTTATGAACTTTATGTAATAATTAAATAATCTAGATAAAATATATTCTAAAAAAAAGTATTAAAAACTTTATATTTTTGCAGATATTTCCCGTGAGAGCACGAGAAAAGCTCAAAATGAAGTTCTTACTGAAGGATATTGAGATAACGAGCAGAATTCAATATCAAAGTCCATTAAACAATACAAAAAAGGAGCAGAGCAAACATGGACCTTCAAAACATCAGAGGTGGGATCAGGTGTCTTTGAGGAGTGTTCATCCCCTGCCGACCGGTCACACCCGTCGTGTGCTCCTTGTTATAATAGGAAAACAATGGAAAAATCCGTCTTCAGTTCAGTGTATAAATAATGGACTAACAATTAGTATGAAAAACGTCAGTCAGCATTTGACCCAATAATAGATTGTATTTGCTGACAAGGTCATTGTATATTGTTTTACGGTAACGGTAACGTGTAAAGAGGAATAACTGTATTATAAAAGAACTTATTTCTTTCAATTCTACTTCTGGAAATACAACTTATACTCGGTTCACATTTTAAAGATGAAATTTTTCAAAATAATATTTTTTCACTCTTGGTGAGTTTGATCAATCCAACCTATATTGGATTCTTAAACTTCATAAAAATCCTAACGAACAAAGATATATTGTATGGACAAGCAATTGCTCTCCTAAGCCCTTATTCTTACTCCTTACAAAAATATTATTTCATTTCTTTTAAGAAATAACTTCGGACGCGCATCACAATTAATTATGTGTATTTGATATCTCTGTTTTTCAATAAAAATCAACAAATTTCTTTGTTAAAGATCCCTCTGATTCTACATACAAGTTCTCTGAATGAAATATATGGAGGTAAAGAACAGTATTCAAGCTAAAAAGTCATTAAAACAATACAAAATAGGAGCAGAACAAACACGGACCTCCATAACATCGAAGGCGGGATCAGGTGGCATGGAGGAGTGAGCATCCCTTGCCGACCGGTCACACCCGCCGGTGCTCCTGTGATGGGAAATAACGGAAAGATTCGTCGTCAATTCAGAGCGGCCATAGATCTTACAAAGTGATGACTTTTAACGAGACTGCCGATATTCTTGTTTCATTAATTTTTTTGTCAAGTTACCTCGTTTTAGAAATTGTACATACGTAGAGCACGCTCTTGCGTATCGAATCAACTGAGATATATAAACTCCGTATATGCAGGTGATGAAGGAATATTGCTGCATAAGTAAGGGTAGTTGACGATTGAAAAGTTAAAGTCATCACGTTCATCATAAAGCTTGGTTGTTAGATTACCTTTAACGTCTGAAGTTAATGAATGAATGAATGAAATGTATAGAGATAACGAAAAGTATTTCAGCTCAAAGGTCCATAAAACACTACGAAATACAAGTAGATGCGTCGAAAAAAAAAAAAACACGGACAACCAAAACATCGAAGGCTGGATCGAGTGCGATATAGGAGTGAGCATCCCCCGCCTGACCTTTATGCCTAAGAAACAGATTTTATTAAAAAAAAACTTCTACATGAGAAGAAAAACACTTGTTGTGGCCCAACTATATCAATTATATCGACGGTATATTTTCAATTAAGGACAGATAATATAAAAAATTCTTTGGAGGAGACTTAATATCATCTCACAGGTTTAGAAAAAGTGAACAATTCGTAGAATTTTTTTCCTAAGGTTTGGAAAAAGAAATACTAGTAGACTCGGACAATATTAGTTAATACTTCAGTAAAAACAAATTACACTCAGTAAAGATTTACAGATGAAAACAAAGTTCAGAAAATGTTAGCATAGTGCTAAAAGTGTGATATAAACTTTAAAAAATATACCAAGCCAGGTGAATTTTATGAGGTAAAACAAAATGATAAAAAATTAGAAAAATCACATACTCTGGTGTTTACCATTTTGCTTTTCCCCTTAAAATGGGTTATTAAAATCAGATCCTCAATGCTTTTTAACGGTATGTCGCTTAGAGCGGTTATTTTCATATGTCGATTCATATACACATGTACATGTTTCCCAGTGAACATGAAATGAAATACTTTACAGTGTCTGCAACAATTATTATTTGAGTGCCTTTTTTTTACTATAGACGATAAGTGCAAACAACAACTAAATCTTATGACAAGCAAGATGATTTTGTCTTTTATTACTAGTAATTACTAGCAATTATATTTTGTCATGTAATCATTTTCAATTTCAGATTGAAAATTAATAACAGACAATATCAACCTTTCGTTGTCAATTTCCTTATTTCTGTACTATATATGTATTTCCACCCCAGTATCACCTGCGTCCCCGAACATATTCGAAACTCAAGAGTATGTCCCAAGTAACTGAGGGAGTCTACTGACAAGTAAGTACAGGGATGCCAGCACCCTCATTTCAAATCAGCAATTCGTAAATTCTAAGGTCGTTATAAAGATTTATGTTCGGCTATAAGTAAAACATAGCTGAACATTTGGTCGTATTTTGCTGACTTGTTTTATACAAATTGTTACGCCTTTGTTTTTTATGGTGAATTTGACTACAGAATGTTGAATCTACCTGATCAGCAAATAGGGGTAATAGCGGATATGACCGGTCAATATAGGGTAATAGCGGATATGACCGGTCAATATAGGGTAATAGCGGAAATAACCGGTCAATATAGGATACTTATTCCTCCTGGGCACCTGATCCCACCTTTGGATTTCCCAGGGTCTGTGTTTATGTCCTCGTCACAGATTTGTATATATTGTTTACAGAAATTTAGAGATTGATCACTGTCTGTTATCTTCATATGTAAATTATTCAAGTTTTAAAGTCCATTAAATGATTAAACAATACAGATTATAGAACCTCTAAAACATTAAGTGATATCAGGTGACGTGGAAGAGTGAGCATCCCCTACCGACAGGTCACACTCGCCTTGTGCTCCTTCTCATAATCTGGAAATAACGGCGAAATCCATCGACAATTCAGTGTGTAAATAAATGGCATAACAATTCGTTTGAAAAACGCCAGTCAGCGTTTAATTCACTGATAATTTGTATTTACTGAAAAAGATCTCTGTATCTGAACCATAGAACTTACAAAACGATGACTTAAAAAGAGACTGATGATAATATTGTTTTAACAACTTCTTTGTAAATAACTTACCCTGTTTTAGAATATGTGAAAATTATTTCCAGCGTATTTAAATGAAATCCCAGAGCTACATCTCTATTCGTTTATCAATTACAGTCTGTATAAGTGCAAACAAGCAAAGTTCAGATACTTCTAGTTAAAAAAAAAAACTTGCATTTATCAAAGATGCAGTTTGGGAGGCAAACATAATTATATAGCAAAAGGAGTTACTTTTCCTTGTAAATGACATACCTTTAATTTTACCCTTAAAAAGTAATGAGACCGTGCAAATGGAACTAAAACCCAGTAGTTGCATTTTATGATCACAGTAACAAGTGTCAAATGTAAACATTCAAAATACCAGGTCATCTTTATGTATCTTTTGTCAACTAATTGCTCATGTCACTATGTACACTTTCAGGGTCCCCAGATGTGAAGAAGCAAAAATACAAGGACTGAATGTGTTTATAAACATTTGATAGTATATTGACCTGTAGATTTTGATTCGAATCTTTTGTAAGTAATGCAGAACAAATGGACTTAGTAAATGTTTATCTTGCTCGAGCGATCTTTCACATATAAAATAGGATTTTTAACATGAAAAATACTATTCTTTTTTCATATTATTAATCCCGCTCTTCTATATGAAAGTGAAATTTAAAGTTTATCAATACTAATCATTGCATTTATGAACTTTATGTAATAATTAAATAATCTAGTTAAAATATATTCTAAAAAAAAGTATTAAAAACTTTATATTTTTGCAGATATTTCCTGTGAGAGCACGAGAAAAGCTCAAAATGAAGTTCTTACTGAAGGATATTGAGATAATGAGCAGTATTCAATATCAAAGTCCATTAAACAATACAAAAAAGGAGCAGAGCAAACATGGACCTCCAAAACATCAGAGGTGGGATCAGGTGCCTTTGAGGAGTGTTCATCCCCTGCCGACCGGTCACACCCGCCGTGTGCTCCTTGTTATAATAGGAAAACAATGGAAAAACCCGTCTTCAGTTCAATGTATAAATAATGGACTAACAATTAGTATGAAAAACGTCAGTCAGCATTTGACCCAATAATAGATTGTATTTGCTGACAAGGTCATTGTATATTGTTTTACGGTAACGGTAACGTGTAAAGAGGAATAACTGTATTATAAAAGAACTTATTTCTTTTAATTCTACTTCTGGAAATACAACTTATACTCGGTTCACATTTTAAAGATGAAATTTTTCAAAATAATATTTTTTCACTCTTGGTGAGTTTGATCAATCCAACCTATATTGGATTCTTAAACTTCATAAAAATCCTAACGAACAAAGATACCTTGTCTAGACAAGCAATTGCTCTCCTAAGCCCTTATTCTTACTCCTTACAAAAATATTATTTCATTTCTTTTAAGAAATAACTTCAGACGCGCATCACAATTAATTATGTGTATTTGATATCTCTGTCTTTTCAATAAAAATCATAAAATTTCTTTGTTAAAGATCCCTCTGATTCTACATACAAGTTCTCTGAATGAAATATATGGAGGTAAAGAACAGTATTCAAGCTAAAAAGTCATTAAAACAATACAAAATAGGAGCAGAACAAACATGGACCTCCATAACATCGAAGGCGGGATCAGGTGGCATGGAGGAGTGAGCATCCCTTGCCGACCGGTCACACCCGCCGGTGCTCCTGTGATGGGAAATAACGGAAAGAGTGGTCGTCAATTCAGAGCGACCATAGATCTTACAAAATGATGACTTTTAACGAGACTGCCGATATCCTTGTTTCATTAATTTTTAGCTCACCTGAGCCGAAGGCTCAAGTGAGCTTTTCTGATCACATTTTGTCCGGCGTCCGTCTGTCCGTCTGTCTGTCCGTCTGTCTGTCTGTCCGTAAACTTTTCACATTTTCGACTTCTTCTTAAGAACTGCTGGGCCAATTTCGACCAAACTTGCCACAAAGCATCCTTGGGTGAAGGGGATTCAAGTTTGTTCAAATGAAGGGCCATGCCCTTATTCAAGGGGAGATAATTGAGAATTAGTGAAAATTTGGTGGTATGTTTTAAAAATCTTCTTCTTAAGAACCACTGTGCCAGGAAAGTTGAATTTTATGGAGAAACATCCTCAGGTAGTTTAGATTCAAGTTTGTTCAAATCATGTCCCCCGGGGGTAGGGCGGGGCCACAATGGCCGACCAAAGTTTTATATAGAAATATATAGGAGAATTCTTTAAAAATCTTCTTCTCAAGAATAGCAGAGCCATAATTGCTCACATTTATATGGAAGCATCCCCAGGTAGTGTAGATTCAAGTTTGTTCAAATCATGACCCCCGGGGGTAGGGCGGGGCCACAATGGCCGACCAAAGTTTTACATAGAAATATATAGGAAAATTCTTTAAAAATCTTCTTCTCAAGAACAGCAGAGCCATAATAGCTCATATTTATATGGAAGCATCCCCAGGTAATGTAGAATTAAGTTTGTTCAAATCATGACCCCCGGGGGTGGGGCGGGGCCAAAATGGCCAACCAAAGTTTTATATAGAAATATATAGGAAAATTCTTTAAAAATCTTCTCAAGAATAGCAAAGCCATAATTGCTCATATTTATATGGAAGCATCCTCAGGTAGTGTAGATTCAAGTTTGTTCAAATCATGACCCCCGGGGTAGAGCGGGGCCAAACTTTTGGATTCAAACTTTTCAATAGTAAACCAATTACTACTTTTTCCTAGCCACAATGCTCGGGTGAGCGATGTGGCCCATGGGCCTCTTGTTTTGTCAAGTTACCTCGTTTTAGAAATTGTACATACGTAGAGCACGCTCTTGCGTATCGAATCAACTGAGATATATAAACTCCGTATATGCAGGTGATGAAGGAATTACTGCATAAGTAAGGGTAGTTGACGATTGAAAAGTTAAAGTCATCACGTTCATCATAAAGCTTGGTTGTTAGATTACCTTTAACGTCTGAAGTTAATGAATGAATAAATGAAATATATAGAGATAACGAAAAGTATTCCAGCTCAAAAGTCCATAAAACACTACAAAATACAAGTAGATGCGTCGAAAAAAAACACGGATAACCAAAACATCGAAGGCTGGATCGAGTGCCATATAGGAGTGAGCATCCCCTGCCTGACCTTTATGCCTAAGAAACAGAATTTATTAAAAAAAAACTTCTACATGAGAAGAAGAAAAACACTTGTTGTGGCCCAACTATATCAATTATATCGACGGTATATTTTCAATTAAGGACAGATAATATAAAAAATTCTTTGGAGGAGACTTAATATCATCTCACAGGTTTAGAAAAAGTGAATAATTCGTAGAATTTTTTTCCTAAGGTTTGGAAAAAGAAATAATAGTAGACTTGGACAATATTAGTTAATACTTCAGTAAAAACAAATTACACTCAGTAAAGATTTACAGATGAAAACAAAATTCAGAAAATGTTAGCATAGTGCTAAAAGTGTGATATAAACTTTAAAAAATATACCAAGCCAGGTGAATTTTATGAGGAAAAACAAAATGATAAAAAATTAGAAAAATCACATACTCTGGTGTTTACTATTTTGCTTTTCCCCTTAAAATCAGATCCTCAATGCTTTTTAACGGTATGTCGCTTAGAGTGGTTACTTTCATATGTCGATTCATATACAAATGTACATGTTTCCCAGTGAACATGAAATGAAATACTTTACAGTGTCTGCAACAATTATTATTTGAGTGCCTTTTTTTTTTACTATAGACGATAAGTGCAAACAACAATTAAATCTTATGACAAGCAAGATGATTTTGTCTTTTATTACTAGTAATTACTAGTAATTATATTTTGTCATGTAATCACTTTCAATTTCAGATTGAAAATTAATAACAGACAATATCAACCTTTTCATCGTCAATTTCCTTATTTCTGTACTATACGATATGTAGTTCTATCCCACTATCATCCGCGTCCCCAACATATGCAAAACTCAAGAGTATGTCCCAAGTAACTGAGGTAGTCTACTGACAAGTAAGTACATGGATGCCAACACCCTCATTTCAAATCAGCAATTCGTAAATTCTATGGTCGTTATATATAATAACCATATAAGTAAACATAGCCGAGCATTGGGACGTATTTGGCTGACTTGTTTCATACAAATTGTTAGGCCTTTGTTTTTTGCTGAATTTGACTACAGAATGTTGAATCTACCTGTTCACCAAATAGGGGTAATAGCGGATATGACCTGTCAATATAGGGTAATAGCGGATATGACCGGTCAATATAGGCTAATAGCGGATATGACCGGTCAATATAGGCTAATAGCGGATATGACCGGTCAATATAGGCTAATAGCGGAAATAACCGGTCAATATCGGATACTTATTCCTCCTCGGCACCTGATCCCACCTTTGGAATTCCCAGGGGTCTGTGTTTATGTCCTCTTCACAGATTTGTATACATTGTTTATACTTGATAGAAATTTCGAGATCGAACACTGTTTGATATATTCACACGAAAATTATTAAAGCTTTAAAGTCCATTAAATGATTAAACAATACAGATTAAGAGCATAGGTAAAAATCGAACCTCTAAAACATCACTAAGTGATATCAGGTGCCGTGGAAGAGTGAGCGTCCCCTACTGACAGGTCACACCCATCATGTGCTCCTCATAATCGGGAAATAACGGAGAAATCCGTCGACAATTCAGTGTGTAAATAAATGGCGTAACAATTCGTATGAAAAACGCCTGACTCACTGATAGTTTGTATTAAGTGAAAAAGATCTTTGTATCTGAACCATAGAACTTTCAAAACGATGACTTAAAAATAGACTGCTGATAATCTTGTTTTAACAACTTCTTTGTCAATAACTTACCCTGTTTTAGAATAAGTGAAAGTCATTTCCAGCGTATTTAAAAAAAAATCTTGACACTAGTTTAAAATATCTCTGGAAATGTAAAATGAAATCCCAGAGCTACATCTCTCTTCCTTTATCAATTACAGTCTGTATAAGTGCAAACAAGCAAAGTTCAGATACTTCTAGTTTAAAAAAAAACTTGCACTTATCAAAGATGCAGTTTGGGAGGCAAACATAATTATATAGCAAAAGGAGTTACCTTTCCTTGTTAATGAAATACCTTTAATTTTACCCTTAAAAAGTAATGAGACCATGCAAATGGAACTAGAACCGTACCCAGTAGTTGCATTTTATGATCACAGTAACAAGTGTCAAATGTAAACTTGCAAATGTAAACAGGTCATCTTTATGTATCTTTTGTCAACTAATTGCTCAAGTCACTATGTACACTTTCAGGGTCCCCAGATAATAAGAAGAAGCAAAAGTACAAGGACTGAATGTGTTTATAAACATTTGATAGTATATTGACCTGTAGATTTTGATTCGAATCTTTTGTAAGGAATGCAGAACAAATGGACTTGGTAAATGTTTTTCTTGCTCGAGCGATCTTTCACATGTAAAATCGGATTTTAAGATGAAAAATACTAAGTACTCTTTTTTCATATTATTAATCCCGTTCTTCTATATGAATGTGAAATTTAAAGTTTATCAATACTAATCATTACGTTTATGAACTTTATGTAATAATTAAATAATCTAGATGAAATATATTCTAAAAAATTGTATTAAAAACTTTATATTTATATTTCCTGTGAGTGGACGAGAAAAGCTCAAAATGAAGTTCTTACTGAAGGATATTGAGATAACGAGCAGTATTCAATATCGAAGTCCATTAAACAATACAAAATAGGAGCAGAGCAAACATGGACCTCCAAAACATCAGAGGTGGGATCAGGTGCCTTGGAGGAGTGAACATCCCGTACCGAGCGGGCACACCCGCCGTGTGCCCCTTGTCATGATCGGGAAATACCGGAAAAAATCCGTCGTCAGTTCAATGTATAAATAATGGACTAACAATTAGTATGAAAAACGTCAGTCAGCATTTGACCCAATAATAGATTGTATTTGCTGACAAGGTCATTGTATCGACCATAGAACTTACGAAATGATGACTTTAAATGATGAATAGGAAGATTTACCTTCGGTTTTAAAATAATACCTGTTTAAGGATAGACATCGATAATAAAACCTAGATCAACCATTTCTATGTACTTTACAAGACACCAATGACATAATTTATTTTCTTTTTATACTGTTACATTCACTATATGTGTTGCATAAATGTTATTTTGTAAAAAGTATAAGTACAATAAGTTTACTAACTTTTTGCTCATTATTTTTTTCAAATTGTGAATCTAATTATTGTAATATATTAATATACCAACTGAACAATGTGTTAACTTTTAGTTAAAAGTTGATTTTACTCCAGAATTATCCATCACTCTAATGATGGATGCTGCAGGAATTATCCTTTTCTCTCTCCTTGTGTTTCAAGACATTACTTTATGCACATGCATGTTCAAGAAGAGCAAAAATCAATTGCTTGTATACTTTTATTAAACAAACAGAATACAAAATCAAGTATATAACCCAAGCACATAAACAATTGGATAAAAAATGTTATAAAACCATTTTGAACAATTACATGTAGATATATAATAAACTAGGTAGGTTATCAACGAGAAAAAAACCCTTCGTATTATTTTCACAATAAATGATTAACAAATAAAAACTTATATCATATAATTAAAAACAGAACAAAAACAAAATGATTTATAAAATAATTTAAAAATAATTATAGAGCTGCTATCACATTGATTTTAACACTAAATGATAAAAACAACTTTAAACATAACAAGGTCAATCATTTTGTGATGTCTAGACATGAAAGTAGCTACCAAGCCTTTACTCTTAAAATAGGACTTTTTTGACCTCAAAATAAAACTTAGAGGCATAATAACTTGATTTTTTTATGATTTTTTTATTCATATATCGATGAAAGTAAAAAGAAATTGAGTAAAAATTAAACTTTTCAAGTTCTAAGTCCGAGTTCTTTTTAAATTAATGTTGAAAGAGATAGAACGTGCTTAGAAACTTTATAAGTTTCATTGCTATACTATTGGTCTTCATCACAGACTAGAAACTCTAATTTTGTGTATTGAAAGAAAATCATATACACACGCAAAATCGTTTTAACATTTCTAAATTTTAAGGGACTCTTTTAAAAATTACCCAGTAGACGTACTAAGAGCATCGATCTCACTAGATGATACCCCAACACCCATAAGATTGAAATGTCCAAGTCCATGTTTTGCTCCGGGAGACCCGAAGTGTGTCAGATCAAAAAGTAAAATAGGAGGTGCACAATGACATTATTTAATAAAGAATCTGTGAAAGTATCATTCAATTTTATTCAGTGGTAAAGGCGGAGTTGCAGATAAGTGATGGGTACCCTTCAATATTATAGAAAGAATGGCAGTGTTCCATGTTTGGCTATGGGAAACCCAAAATATATGTGTCGGATCAGAAAGTAAAATAGGAGGTGCACAATGGTTTTCCGTTGATTTCTATAGTGAAAAACACGTTTTACCAAAATTTTAGAGTTATCTCTCTTTGTTTTCACATATAAGTAATGTTTTATGAAAATCCATATACATGTGATTATCTATAAAAAAAATATTTAAAATCATCGAATATGTTAACTTTTGAAAATTGACTTGGAGGTAGGCGGGAGAACAATAATATCGTTCGCAGTTCTTTATGAGTTGAATTAGACACATATGAGAGAATTCTTTTATACTTGACATCAACGAAGTTCACATTACTAAGACTTCATGGTGACTAAAAAGCTCTTCGCTCACTGAATGACCTAATTTCTTCCGATGTTTCTTGCAACAGGGTGAGCAAAAGTGAGTAAATGAAAGAGAAAGTAAATGTCAGTTGTGCAAATTGATACTGAGTCAGATAGCATTAAGTTATCGCTGAACATGATGACGCATGGTGACGAGAAATTCCAGTCTGAAAGTCAATGAAGTACGGTAAAAAAGAATACAGTTACCTTTTATCGTACAAGATCTTGCGAGGTCCTGCGAGAGATCTTTTACAAGACAACCCCATTATAAGCATTTGTTTACGTAGCATCTTCTTCCTTAGCTTATTTATTTACTAGTATACAAAATTTTATTCACAAATAAAAGTGAATGAGATTGGGCAGCAGGCAAAGCCTATTTTAGTTCTCTTCCTTAGCTTAGTGAAGTATACTTTTAATATAATATCTTTTATTCAATATATAATTTTTGGGGGATTTCAATTGAAAAAGATAAATTGATTAACAACGAAAAATAAAAATTAATTCAATGATTGATTTTTAGCAATCTAATTTTGCAAATGACCATTGATAAGTTAGGTTTATTTAAGAGTTTAATTTTTAAATTGAAAAAGAAAAAACAACAGCCGTCTACGATGTCAAAAAGCTTCAACTTTAAGTTGTCACGGGGATGGTTGCATAAAATGTTGAAAAGTCACAGTGCGTTTTGATGTTATAGTATTCACATCTGATATGTACCACTACTTCTCCAATATACTGCTGTACAATACTCCTTAAGTTTCCCCATAAGGAGTAAAGAAAGAGAGAACAATTACTGGAACTCGCCATATATCTCTGTTTTTTTGTTTTGAGTCTTGAATCTAGAAACAGAGAAGGTATTTCAAGCTCATTTTGATTGTGGGAATATAAAAAATTATTTTAACTGAAGTAATTATGTTTGAAGAATTTCCTCCTTAGAAAGGGCGCTAATGGTATAGGTGGGATTACCACTTGCATATACTAATATATTATTAAATCCTATTTCCTCTAAAATGAGTCTAAAAAACAAAGACAATGATATTTCTGCTTTGTCAGCTGGACCAATACATATAGATAGTGTAATCAATCTTGTTCTTGTTTCACTTAAATCAAACAATGACTTAATTTAAAAGAAAAGTCAAAAACTTAATTCAACATTCGTTAAACGAACGTAAGCTTTCCACGGAGCCGTTGCAAGCAACAATATACATTGGATCCTAAGTGTAAAAAGAATACCAATATAAACCCTTATTGCACTCCATTTTTTTGGCCCCAGTCATCAAAGTTCAGCAAAAACTTACACTTTACAATAACTTTTTTTTACATTTGGTAATAAGGCTTTTGTATTTCATTTATGTTTTGTTTGTGACAAGGCTATATTTTGAAGTACCATCATTTTGACCTTATCACCGTGTATTCCTTTTCTGGGTTGCTACATTTTTAACTTTTTGAACTGTGAGGCTGACCCACTTAAAAAAAATATCCAAGACCTCTATAAACATTTGTTACTAAGTCGGCTTTCGAGATTCACACGTGAACAGAACTTACATTAGGTAATCATTCTTACTTCATAATCCCGACCTTGGAGTTTGGCTACCTTTGAAAGACCTAAAACTAAGCAATGAGTTGCCATACGGGGCATCAGCGTTTCACAAACATTTCTGTATTTATTTTGCCTTTGGTTAGTTTGGTAATTAAAATTAACCAGAACGGAAGGGGTGTTTCTGTCTGCATCGTAGTCTCTACGTAGCCCCTCCCAACATCCTTTTAACTCACGTACGTCGCCCTTTTTAATTCACTGTTTTTCCTTCTCTACCCTTCTCCCACCTGCCTCTGCCGGCATACTCTAAAACCTGGCCTGGCCCCTTTGGCCTGGCCTGGCCTCTAAGTTGGCCTGGCCTCTATTTTGGCCTCTAATTTGGCTTCAAACCAAATTTTGGCCTGGCCTCAAAAGTTGGCCTGGCCTCAAATTTGGCCTCTGTAAAAATTTTTGGCCTCAATTTTGGCCTCACTCAAATAATTTCTTTTTCAGAATTTGATTGATTTTATTGATTTTTTATTGATTTCATTTTTTTCACAGATTAAGCAGGTGATTAATATATTTCTGTTGGTATGTAAATATGAACATTAAAAATAATCATGTACTACCACCAACATGATTTATTTTATTGATTATCAATTGATCAGTGTACACTTATTTTATTTTATTATTTACATGTATTTCATACAGACACGCTACCGATACTCTTGCTTATAATTATTTAGAAAAAAAGTATCAGAGTTTATTTTGTGTTTTCGAAATTGTGAACATTGAAAAAAAAATCTGTAGTAATAATTCATGTGAATTTAAATGTCATTAATAGCCTTGAAAAATTCCCACTTGTTAAGTAGATGAATCATCATCTTTCACACACTGTGGAGTGTTGTGTTACTGTTATGCCTGCATCATCTGTGTGATATATGAATACAGGCACCTAAGATTTTTTTTTTTCAAATAAATATACCAAGACAGATACCAAAATATTTATATTATACTGATTTGATTACTCTGTTAAAAATTCATGTTCACTTTAATCTAAGAACAGTTGGTATTTAAAAAGAATTGAGATAAATAACTTTATCAGATAATTTATAACTTTCTGTTCCTGTGCCGTAACACTGTAATTGGATATCAAATGACAAAAAATTCTGCAGCACGGTTCTTGACAGGGAGTTTAAAGGTTGAAGTTAATCAGTAATGACATGTATATGTGCATAGGCTGTTAAGCCACCCATGATTTATAAAGAATCTCCTGCTTCAACTTTCACTACCTACAATTATCAAAACAAAAGTTGAGTTTGATGATAGTTTATTAACATTTGTGCTGTAGAACCACCAGACCATTAGAACCCTATCATATAAAATGTGGTCAATTACATGCATATCATAGTATTGACTCTTTTTTCTATCAGTTTGTAAAAGTAGTCAACATCATCAAACAGATTTTTTTTATTCTAAATTTTTAAAAGACAGTTTAAAAAAACTTGTATTAAACAAGTAATACTTAAAATGGCAAATTTAAAATTCTTTTTAGTTCTTAGTTAAGTACTACTCATTTGCATCTCTTTGTTGTCTTGATAATTTAATTGTGATGTTTCTAAATGTTTTACTCTGTAAAAATTATCATTCCTACCATGAAAATTAAAAAAAAATAAAGGCACATTTAATAAATCATTAAGAGAGTGTCTTATTGAAAGTAAAATTATATGCTCTGTGTTATAGTCTTCAGAATTGCAACAGATCAATTGATAATCAATAAAAATAAATCAGATTGGAAGTAATGTATAATTATTTTAATTTTCGCATTTACATATCAACAGAAATATTAATTACCTGCTTAATCTATGAAAAAATGAAACCAATAAAAAATCAATAAAATCAATCAAATTCTGAAAAAGAAATTATTTTTGAGTGAGGCCAAAATTGAGGCCAAAAATTTTTACAGAGGCCAAATTTGAGGCCAGGCCAAAATTTGGTTTGAAGCCAAATTAGAGGTCAAAATAGAGGCCAGGCCAACTTAGAGGCCAGGCCAGGCCAAAGGGGCCAGGCCAGGTTTTAGAGTATGCCCCTTCTGCCACACCGTATTCTCTCCTACTCACAGAAATAAAAAATGGAAATTTTCAGTTAAAGGTCAATTGATCAACAGAATTCAATTTCAATGATTATTGAAGCATAAAAAATAAACAAATGCATTGCAGTGGGTGGAAAGGAGACATGTCGTCTAGACGTTCTGATTGTCTTATATAAACGTAATGATTAAACATTCTTATATGTTTTTGAAGATTTTCTGCAAAATACAATTTATTGATTTTTAAATATTTCAATTATATAGAAATTGGTTTTGAACTTTACTGATGATTCATGTCATTAAATGTATATCGAAGCAGTCATGAATTATTGCTGAAATTAATGCATGTTGTTGACATTTGAAATAAGCTCAAGGATTTGACATATTCATGTTTCAAAAAATGGTTCCTAGAATCTCCCAACAATCTGAAAAATCAAACCACACAAGCACATGCATATCCCCTAATACACTAATGTCGATTTTTAAAGAAAGAGCAACCTTTTTTGGTAAGAAAAGTGCTTCTGGGGGAAATAACTGCATATTTTCCCTTTTGAAATCAGTTGTACGTCAGACATAAATTGTATGCCATAGGGGACGTGGCTTGGCCTTGATCTCTCTTTGAATATTTGGGTGAAATATTTGCTTCACGTCTTTTTAATCTGAAAATAAAAATGAAACTTAACATTTTAGGTCTTTTTCTAAGTAATTCGTTTGACTTTTACTACGCGTTTTATCTCAGAGGTCAAGAATATGAATATTTTTTTAAAAAAATGACCTGATGCATACTTACATGCATCAGAATACACTAATAAATCAGGCTTTATTCCATGCCATTTAATTTTCTTTGAAGATTGATGCTGTTATAGTATGACAAATGTAATGATGCCAAGAAAAACCGTTGATTTTAATCATCTGCATGAAAAGTAAAAAAGAGATGGATGAATTTTAAAAGTGTAAATCAATTACTGATAATTATACAATTCAAAGGTTTAAAGTGTTATATGAATCACAAACAGCAAATCATGAGAGTCAATGCAAGTATCTAATATATATTTGTGCATATCTTATTATATACGGAGTTCATCAACTAATTTTGTGTCCCATCCTCCAAACTTTAAGAAATTTTTATCAGTAAATTGATTTTTACATTTTTATGCCCCCGTAATCGAAGATTCAGGAGTATATAGTTTTTGCATCGTCCGTCTGTTTGTCTTTTTTTTTTTCAAAAACTTTTAACTTGTCCATAAATTCTAACTGGATGGGGCTATGGCTTTCATATTTCAAAGGTTATTCCATGTGACGCGACCTTTTTTTTCGGAACCACGAAATTGGACCTTTGGGCCTTGACTTGGAGTTTGAACCACTTAAAAATACCTTTGACCTTGGGTTTTGACTGTTGGTGCTATGGCTTTCATACTTCACAGGTGAATTCATTGTGACAAGACCTTTCAATCAGTGTAAATACTTTTCATCTTGACCTTAGAGTTTGACCCACCGTGTCCAGAAAAAAATTAACCTTGATCATAATTTTTTAACGGTTAGTACTAAAACTTTCATTTCTCACAGGTGTTATTCCTTGTGAAAAGACTTTCCTCCTTATACCAACAATTTTGACCTTTTAACCTTGACCATGGACTTGACTTGCATTTGAGAGACTTCAACCTTCGCCAATTTCTGTCATACGGGGGCATCATTTTTACAAACACATCTTGTTTAAAATAAAAACAAAAGGATCCATTAAACAATTTTTATTTATCATTTACAGGCAGGATCAGTATATCTGTATGTAAGATCTTTGTTTCCATGAAGTGCTAGAATCATAAATTAAGTATTAAATCAATTAAGAAAATTAATATATTTTAAAAATCATGAGTAGATTGTTTCTGGATGACCTCAAATACATGTACTTACATTATTTGTCCTATTAGGTAAATGTCCTTAAGATATCATTTAGCCAGTGTTACAATATTACTAGGAAATAATTAGAATAAAAGCCAAGTTTACATGTTTTCCTCTTTCTAAAAACATGTGTACAATGTATTGGACTACAAATTCAGCAAAGTTTTTAAAGAGTTTATGTTTTCTTTGGCCTCAAAATTTAGTATTTCTGCTGTTTGAAGTGAGACAAACTGTTTTTATAATTATAATCTTAATCAACTATATAATAAATTACACAAAGAGGTTTGCTATTATTTTGAATTAAATTTAAGATTTGCTAAGATTGAAGAATAGACCACATTAAAAAAAATAATTGCACCGTATCTGTTTATTACGAAATATTTTTAAACCAGATTTGAAATTATGTAAAATAACAACCAAAAATCTATTTTCAAAAAAAAAAAAAAAAAAAAAAAAAAAATAAAAAAAAAAAAAAAAAAAAATAAAAATAAATAAATAAAAATAAATAAATAAATAAATTTTCCTGTAATTCTGTAAGAAAAATAAACAGTCCGTCCACCAATATCAACAAGATAACAGCTCAACACAACCTTATAATGTTTTTGATATAAACAAAACTGACATGCGTATTTTAAGTACATGTACTAGTACTTGACCTCTCTCCGTCTCCTGCTGTTGAACATTTTCGGAATCTCGGACACCTGACAACTTACAGCGGACTGCGGACTTTTCACTTTAGTAAGCATGTCAAAAAAGTAATTAGAATGTTATGTATATATTTCATTGAACTCGATAATAATATTTCGTTTTCATTTGCACGAGTTATAACAACAAATACATTGTGTGGAATGTATCACCTCTCTCCTTGAAGAAAAGTCTAGTAGTGTAAAATCGTATACCGAGAATAAATTATCTGTACGATAAACATGTTTTAAAACGTATTTCTATACGCTCCCCGAAAGTCGCCTATTGTTTGCAGTCCGCTGTCTGTAGTACGATGTCAGGTGTCTGAGATTCCGAAAATGTTCATTACTCAAGGTATGCAGAGGTATGCTTCATTATGATTTCTATGTCGACCCTTTGTTTTGTTAGAAGTACATGTATAAAAAATGCATGCAGGTAAACAACCGTCCTAAAACCCCAAAACTGTTACATAAAGGAGCTAAAATGATATCTATATCTGGGTCAAATTGTGAGAATGGTGGCCAATTTATTGTTGATCATTGACATACAAAGCTAAATAAACTGCTAAACAGGTATGAATTAATCAGGTATCTAGGTTTCTGATACTTGTTTTTCCTACATCATGATATTTTTCTTTTACCAATTCATAACTTCACATATTAGGGAATAATAACATAACTAGACTTGTAAACAGGATAGAAAAACTGCAAAACACATCGACTCTTCCTGTGTTAATTACGTACTCTTTGCACGGTTATCAAACGACTAATTACCTTATGTAGGAGGACAAAAACAGTTCCAATATTTCTCTGTCGAGCGACCATTCTCCGATAGCAAACCAATCTTCGGCTGCAGGAATAGGTCAATATCATTATCAATTTTTTACCTCAAGACCTGACAGTTATTATACCTTGTTGATATAAAATCTTGTCTTAAAATCTCATTAATCGTTTGATGTGAACACTTTGTAGAACAGTACGCAAAACATTCGAAATTAGGTTCACTTAAGAAAAGTGCCCAATGGAATTGAAGAAAAATCTTTACTTGTGAATGCATGTCACATGTTAAATGCCAAATCCTGAATTGGTTTAAATACTGGTTTTTGTAAAGCAAAACATCACCCATAACAAATAAACCTCCAGATAAATTGCTATAAAAAGCAAAGTCTTCCTTATGGGGGAATTTATGTTGCAAAATTCTGCATAACAGATCTTCCTTAAGCTGGTGCAATTCAAGGGACATAGCTAGACTCCTTTAATCAAAGATTCATAAGATTTATTAAAAAATTTCAGTTTAAATTTTCATTATTTAAAATGGCAGTTTATTGGATATTTCCAACAAAACCAATCTTAATGGTAGATATCCATTGAAGTCCATGTAATAGATCTTACAATTCTTTATCATGTCAGTCAAATCAATTAAGATTTATATGCATTTTTTTACAGGTAAACAAATAATGATTTAACGAAGTATTGTGATTCGAGTCACTAGTTAGAAAAATTCTCTCTTTTATTTTCAGCAACCAAATCTTCCGTATTTGTTAGAATTCAAAGGATTCTCTGAAAGGGAACAAAAGATGATCACGTGACAATATAGTGGTTGCTGACCAGTTCGCACATGGTTTGGACATTTCTTTGTCGTCTGAAGTGATATTTAGAAACATCTTTTCTTGACAGGTTGTGTCTATATCGAGAACTCTATTTTCGCACATTTTACTTTGACCAAACATAGCACAAGAAATCAAGAAACACATTGTCTGAATGTAAAATTAATTTTTGGATAAACAAGATAAATTTGTGAAATATTGATGTCCCCATACTGCAACCTAGCGAAGGTTAAACTTTCTAAACTGTAAATCAAATATGTTGGTACCTAAAGTAAGGCTTTCTCACAAGAAAAACAATAATGAATTATGAAAGCCCTAGCATCACCCGTTCATCAATCATGACCAAGGATAAAGTTTTTTTAGAGGTAGGGTCAAAGGGTCAAAGTTGTTGGTTTCTAAAGAAAGGTCTTGTCACAACGATTATATATGTGAACTATGAAAGCCCTAGTCCTAACTGTTCAAATGTTATGGTCAAGTTTAAAGGTTTTATTAAAAGTAGGTCAATCTCCAAGGTCAAAGTCAAAAGTAAAAATTGTTGGTATCCAGTGGAAGGTCTTGTCACAAAGAATACATCATGTGAAGTATGAAAGTCCTAGCACAAACCGTTCAAAAGTCATGGCCAAAGTAATACTTTTGGTATTTTTATGTAAAAGTGTGTTAAACTCCAAGGTCAACCTCAAAAGGTCAAATTTGTTGGTTCCCTAAGAAAGGTATTGTCACAAAGAATACACATGTGAAATATTAATGCCATAGCCCAATCCAGTCAAAAGTTATGGGCAAAGTTAAATTTTTTACGGACAAACAGACATACGGACAGCCAGACAGAATTGCGGAAAGGGCAAAAACTTCGATTACGGGGGCCGAATCTTCGATTGCGTTGGCACACAAATATAACAAACGTAGATCTGTATAACAATACAGTAAGTTGTCTAACTTGTCACTACAACCTTATCCCTGTTGTCGCTCTTTCTCGTTGTTTTGTTTTTTGATGTTTACCATTATTTTAGAAATGCAAAAGGTAAAAAGAAAATTCAAACTTTAAGTAAAGCTGTAAATACTAGTATGCGTTTAGGCATACATGTTTAAGAATTCATATTCATTGATCGATGTAAACAGGAAAGATGAATTTTCCAATATCTGAGAAATTACGTATTTGATCAGTAATCGTGAAAGCAAAAACGATTAGAGGTTAGTAGTAAACAAGATATAAAATTTATGCCTTTTTATGGACCAACCAACGATTGTAAAAGCCTTGACTGCTGGACTGTGACCGCAATGTTATCTTCCGCTTTTGTTGCCTTGCGCGATTACTTCCGATCATAGAACTTCCTTCCGGCTACAAGTTAACATCAAAGTCCGCTTTTTCTGATATGAAAAAAATTAAACTGATTTTATATAAACTATGCAATAAAATCATTAAATTTTTCGAGATTTCTCTGAGAACAACTTTCTAGAATAATAAATGGAACAAAATACCGTAAAGCTAAGCACTGTTACTATGTATTCATCAGCAATGTCTTAAAGTATTATTAAATTATGAAATAAACACAGAGCACAAATGTGATTTTGTTTCACTTACTTTGTTAAGAAGGTAAACGTAAATAAAACAAAATTTTCAATCAGACAGCAGTTAGAATTTCAAAAACTTTAAAAACTAGCAATATTTGATTGTCTCAATATAAAAATGCAGTTTAAAGTTCCAAAATACTTCTTTGTCTATAAGACACAAATCAAAATTCACTGTTTTAAAAATATTGTGATTAAAACTTGCTAGTAATTGATAACACACAAGCCATATAAAGGTGCAACTGTGTAAAGCTCAAAAACTAAATTAAATAAGTAACCATTCTACAAATACATCGATAATGTTTATCATTAAGATATTTATTTAAAATAGGTCGTGTTTTTTGTTTTGTTGCCAAACTGTTAAAAAACATAACGATGGACTGTGAAAACTTCAATGTTTACGGAGAAATTATAATAAATAAACAATAAACTTGAAACCATTGACATCACTTCCATTCGAGCGATTTGTAATATTGTACAGGTGTTGCATAAGGACTGTGATTCTGACGCGTTTTACACGGAGTACTACAGTACCGATCAGAAATCTGAGATAACGTGCCTTCTGTCAACGAATACGCTGTCCTTGGAGAGCCGATATAGCCGTTGCTATGATAAGCTGTCAATGAGGTACAGAAGCTGCATCAAAGAAAGGGGCGGAAACCTTTTATCTGATTGGCTGTCTATAAAAAGATGCAATGTTTACGTTATCATCGCCCGATGACTCACTGCAAACGTGTATATAGGTTCTAACAGCATAGCGTGAGTAGCATACAACGAATTGACTCGTAGAGGACAGTAGTTATTTTTTTAAAAGGACAAAACACTTGCAATATGGAAGCAAACTTTTTATCTGTGACCAGAGGAAACGGTGTTGAACGGGCATCTTCATTTAGCATGGAGAAGCCAAGCATTTTACAAGTACCCATAGAAGTTAGAAGAAGAAACAGTGTCCCAACTTCAGCTTTTATGACTGACTTTTCAGAAGCTCCACTAGAACGTGTTAGGTCTTTTAGTATTACACCAAAAGGACTGCGAAATCGTGGAGACAAAATAAGAAGAAAAAGCACCCTAAGTATTGAGACAAATTCAAGTTACCAAAGCAATACGAGTCTGCAAGAGATTGAATCGAGAAACACGGGGTGCAACAATTCAAACGACAGTCTTCACCCCATGGAGCGATTTACGGTGGCGGTCATAGGATCAGATGGAGTGGGAATGAATACACTGAAAAGACAGTTCACAACTTCTGAGGAACTGTGCATCAATAACTGTGGTAAGTTTTCATTCAGATATTTAATTAAGAACCTAAATTGTTCTAATTAGTAGCAGAAGCGTATGGAGCAAATTTTGTAAATGATTGAAAACTAATTCATGGAATTTCTGAAATTTTTAGACTCGGTTGATAACGAGGAGGAAGTTTGTGTTTGTTTGGATGGGGAAGAATGTTTGTTGTCCTTTGTCAAAGAGGAAGATTTCATGGTGAGTATATTTTTTTAATGACACATTTTTCCAGAAATAACATTAAAAATGTAAATGAAAACTTGTTTTAAGTATTAATCTCTGTTATGATCTCTATTCAATGTTATCAAGATTCCTGCAGATTCTTAATGTTGTGGCTGCCGAATTTTCAAAATTTCCCATGGATTTATCTTAAATATGCGATAGTAGCTCGTACGTCATTACTCCTGAGTCACATTTTGTGACTCAGACATCTGTTTCCATAAAGAAAATCGAATGACATGAGCAACAAGTTAATAAAAATCTGTGTCACTAAATTAATCGATAGGGAGAAAATCAATTTTTCTAAACTTATTAATGAATATTGTCTAGCTTCATTGACGTGTCGCCAGCGAGACGGCACCGTCGTCTGCAATGCTTTTGAAAGCAGTTTTCGTACATTAAAAGACAAAAGGCAGATCGATCTAGTAATTGAAAAGATATGATTTAGTTTAGGCAGCTAGGAGGTTTCTAAAGGTCAATGAATTGCAGCAAATTACTCTTTATATCGATAATTCTTTCTAAGCGGATGCTGAGATAACATTTTTGTCGGCTGGTTATTAACAAAAGTTCAAAGAAAGCCACGTATTAATGATTGTCCTTCTTTTGTTTATAGATTCCAGGGTTCCAGTCTGCAGTTGACACAGTTCTGGTTATCTTTTCGGTCATTGACGCCCAGTCCTACAAAAGCGCCTCCCGAAAGCTGCAGTCCATTCGTCAAGAACTCCACTTTGATAGGCCAGTGTTCTTAGTAGCAAACAAAGTCGACTTAGCAAGAACAAGGGTCGTGTCAGAAAAAGGTGGGTGTCAGTCGTGGTTGTTGTTAAATGTTTATCGAAAATCGATTCTTGTTTTTTCAAAACAGATTCCGTTCTTATGAATTAAGTATTGTATTAACCTTTTAAATCTATTTTACAGAGGCCAGAAAACTTGCAGACAAATATAAATGCAAATATGTGGAGACTTCTGTGGTGTTAAATCACAACATTGATGAACTTCTGGTCGGTATTGTTCGACAAGTTCGATATCAACAAGAAGGGTGTTCGATTTCCAGCTCAACTGAAAGCATATCGAAGAATCGAAACAAAGTAGCCAAGTTCACCAACATTCTACTGGACAAAATCATGAACATCGGACATAAGGAAATCCCATGCACAAATCTGTTCGATGTTTGAACTTAAATAAATGATAAATTGTTGTGGACTGCCAAAGTCGACGAATTTTGACATTGCTCAAAAGTTTGCAAGATGGAAGGCGGTATGAGGCCGCGTTTGAATAGTTGTCTTAGGAAGAGATGAACTTGGTTCATGCCAAATCAAAGAGAAAGCCAAATGTGATGGTGCTATTGACCATGCAGTATTGTGCCTAAATATATGTTTAGGGTTTTGTTGAGTATGTTTCATAGAATCCTTTACAATGAACTTATAGACTTCTGTGATATATCATAATGTATTATATTTTCATACGCATTTGATATTCAATTTATAAATAAATCAAAGAAAATAATCTTAGCCAGTTTTCATTTTTTGTGAGTAATTACCAAACTCTCAAACGTAAGATTTCGAATATGATGAAACGTGTATAAAGGTTATGGACATATAAGAAGTGTGGATGAACTTCTAGTATTTTGTGGTATGCAGTTGTAAGGACTTTTACAAGAGAAATGACTCGTAATAATTAACTCTTTTGCTCGTATATATTTTATAAATTAATTATATAATTGTAATTAGTTTATTCTAATTATATTCTCCATATATTTCATAATTACACGAAATAAAAAGATATTGTTGGTAATTGATTTTCTTTAATTTTAAAATTAAAATATGTATCTTTATATATGACCTTAAATTTGAAATTTTAGATCTGTAAACAAAAATGCAAGAATCGGGAAAATGATAATTCAATAAAAATTCTTTCAGCTGCATGGCTAGAAATACACAAACTGCTCCTTAATGTTATTCTCCAACAGGCCACTAGGAAAGCTTATTCCAGAATAAACAACGAAGAAATTAACTTGAACATATAATTTCTGAAGAATTCAAGGAAAATTTAATTAACACTTTCCTATTTAAAAAAATCAGTACTGATGAACTTTGCCAAGAATTTTCTATGAACAGTTAATTTCAAACAAATCACAACATTGTACTTTACAGGGGTTAAATAGTTCATCTTTAAACTTTTTGAGATGAAAGAATGTACGGACTGCGTTAAAATTGAACAAACGGGTTTACATATATAGTTCTCATTGGCTTTAAATAAAACTTTTTTACTTGTAATGTACCAAATAGTTATAGTTCAGATTAAACTGTGAAGAACATTTGAGGAATTAGAGGTATTTTACTCGATAATTAAAGAGTACATCGAAAGAATTAATAGTTGTCTTCTACAGATAAAAATGTGAATCCGTACTTCATATATCCTCTTACCAAATCTTTCGTATATTTCGTATCCTCTTTTAAACAACGAATTTAATAATAACACAACACTCACCGAAAAATGTACTTTAATTCTTTGTGATTTGTGCGGTAAAAAAATGAAAGTAGAGGCGTTACGGTGTTGTTCTATTATATGTCTGTGAATTTTTATATAATGTGATAAATAAATTTTAATGTAGAGGTGTTACGGTCTTTGCATACGGAAACATCTGGATGTAATTTGCGATTTTTTTCTCCTGCATCAGATAAAAGATAACCCATTTATATTTACAGCTCAAATCTTACGTAAAAAGCTCTCTAATATAAACTTCTGTATAATCTTCGCGTAAACGTAAATATATATAATAAACCTTTATACTAATGCTTATTCTGAAAACAAACATACATGAAAGACACAACTGCAAAAAGCAACAGCTGTATATTTCACAGATGTGTATTAAAGACACCCACCAAAAAGATAAACGTAATAAAACAAGGAACTTTACGTGAACACCATGCCTGAAAATCAATGGTTTAATGCAACATATGCTTTATTCAATAAAATTGTAGGATTTATAGTTTGTAGGGATAGTTTCGATGTTTTGTTTTCAGTAAAAAGGTTTTCCCCAGGATTTCAGTAAAAATCTGTTTGCCGAGAAATGATTGCACTGCTAGCCTAGTTATATTCGTTTTCCACGACACCATACACCCTCTATGAGTCACTGGAAACCCCTAATCATAATCGCGATTTGCATCGAATCATGTAAAAAAAATATCTAAGAATTCTTATAATGTGAAAAATCGTTCATATATATATACAACAAAGTAGAATTTTTAGCGAGGATTTAATTTTGGCATTATTAGCGATGGTGCCGAGATCGCTAAAATTGATTATTAAAAATTAATTGCGTTTTTTTATTTGTAATAGCTTCTTTAATGTGCATTTTAAAATCACTAAAATAACATCTCGCTAAAAATAAATTACCCGTTTTTAAGGACAAATCGCTAGATTTGCGTCTCGCTAAAATTTCCACTTATATGGTATTTGTTTTTAGTTTAAAAAAATAGTTAATACAAGTATTCAATATTTTACATCCCTGGTACCTTGATTTTAAGTCTGTAGACCGCATCGATTGACATTTGTATATGTTGACAGAAATCGTTCTATAACATTACCGTAAATCTGGAAATTTTTACTACAAATAATTAGTTTAAGGTGCCTACATATAAATGGAACTTATTTTTTTTAATTGACACAATATCGTCAATACATTTAAATGGTGATTGAATGCCAAAGCTTTTCTCTTCGCATGAAGAAGCTTTTGTATTCATTCAGCTTCAAAAGAATATATAAGCAGGTCGGCTAATATAGGAGCACAATTTGTGCTCATTGAGTTTTCTAGAAGATTGTTGAAAGACCTTGTCTTCAAAACGCAAAAAAATATTGTTTCAGAGTATTTATTTGCAACATCAGAATGATTAAAGAATAACTCAGGCTCTCTAATTCGTCGTAAGAATGACTGTATTAAGTTGAAATTTTGAGAAGTACTGGAATGTGAAAGGCATTAAATTAAATGTGAATGCCATTGAAAACAATGTGACAATGGGTTTATCCATTCGATAATAAAGATTAAAAATACATTAGAAAGACGAAATAATTACTTGAATGCCAAAGAACTCTTTTGGATTAAAGTACCGGTATTAAAAATAGAATTATTAGTGAAGTGATTTGTTTAAAGTCCCTTCCAAATGTTACATGTTAAAACTGTTAAAGTACAAAATCTCATTTTCAAATTCTAAGAGATGGTGATATTTACTTCAGTTAATACTAAATAAACATTTGTGTATCAGTGTTTTAAAGATATTAAGGATTTTCCCCCTACCTATGTTCGTAAACAGTATCTTTCCATAATTGGATAAAATATTGGAGTATCACTTAAAACAGTGTAGGATTTGTCGAGATTTTCTATTTTAATTTCTAACCTCGGTTGTACAAAATACTACGCAATCAGTCCGAGTTTCTTTAAAACATCATGACACCTTAACAGGAACACGATACATTTTCTCTGTTTAAAACTACAAGATGACATCATGAACATCAAACAATGCCATTAAATACGAGTTTTGTTGATACATGATAGGAGTCATGAGATATTCTCCCTCAATTTCACAGGACCAAGAAGTCGTATCAGACAGACAACCACACTGTAAATCAGCGTGCATTCGTGAAACACGTTACTACGTTTGATTTGCGAAATTCTACTTACGCAAATCGTTTGCCCACATTTTTACATTAATATTTTTTGTGCGGTCAGCAAAAGACATAAGTAGAATATAAAGGAAGGGATTCTTTCTTATGAATATTGATTACGGTATCAAATCATGTAATTTACATTTGAAAAGACATTAATGTAACATTTTGCAAAGAGCAAAGTGAGATTAGACGTGAATAGTGCGGAAGATGTCCAATGGCTCCGCTGCTCTGTCAAATGTCATCGTTAATTCGATCTAAAGACATTATTAAAAGCGGATGTCTATAAGGTTCATGTCGATAAGGGATCCAATCTTTTTTAAAACGAAAAAAAGTAACAAGTGACATTTCCATTGGTTGTCAGCTATGCCATACATAGATACTGGTGAAATCTTATAGTATTCATTTGATAAATAGACAATCAAGTAGAGCACGTTGAGAAAGAAGAAGCATCAAAGCCAAGTTTTAGATACGAGGTATTTCAATTTTGCAAAATATAAATCTGATCTATTTTTTTTTATTCTGCATGATGAAAAGAACATTCCATTTATTTAGATTTCCAACCTTTGGATTGTATTTTGTGCTGTAATTTTGAATGTTAAATCTTTTAAACATGTAAAAAAAAATAATTATGTTTTTAAACACTAACGCTATTCACTTAATTTTATTGTCTGATGATCTTGTTGCTCGAAATGGACGGTTTGCATCATTGCAAATATCACGTATGTGCACACATTAAAAAATAAGACCCTGAAAATACTATAGCTACGTGTTACTGCGATTTTCATCAAATATGACACAAAACGTTCTCAAAAATATTCCACCATTGATTAAATTCATGAAACTAAAGACATATCAAGCTGTGGCTATAACCAGCGACAGATTTCAAGATAAAAGGTGAGCAAAAATAGAATAGGGGAAGGTTAAAGGTTCAGTCCCCAAGAGCAATATGGCATAACTGATAATGCAGAGTTTACGAAAGGGAGCAATACCATATATAATTTGTAAACATTGATAAGTTGTTATCGCAGTAAAACAGCAATTTTTACAACTGAAGATACATAAATACATGAACACACACTGTGAAAATAAACTGAGTTGTAATATTTTATTCTTCGACAAACAAGATAAGAATAAAAAGTATAAAAAACGGCAAGGTTTAAGTACCGGACATTTAATAATTTATGTGAATAATAACTCGAAAAGTTTGGTCGTTCACCTTGAGGGATGTAAAATCCAATGATTTTAAAACAAACCTCAATATGATATTCATGTTAAACATAATGCCAAAGTTTAAAAAAAATGAATATCAGTAAAAAATAATTGGCATGAAACAGAAAGAAAATGTATTACTTCGATACTGTCTAAATTCTATTAAATACAAGTACATGCATCAGTAACATGCAAACATGATTCGAAGGATAAAGAAAAACATTCAACTACATGGCGAAGAATAATGCAAATCAAATAGCAAAAAAAAAAAAAAAAAAAAAATTGTTGAGTGATCCCAGGTACAGTACCTTCAAAAAATCTGAAACAGACAAAAGTGTATCCAATTATTTTCTTTTAAGATTCGTTGTACATGTTATAAAAGAAAATAAAGTATTTTGTTTCTGAATATGAAAAGCAGTGAACCTTCTTGGCAAAGATATTGTGCAAGTCAGATGCCTTTGTTATCTTCATGAAAATCACAGTGCATATGCCTAAAGAACTGCAAGGTATAGTATTGTAATACCCATATTGCTTGATTCAGAAAGTGCACAAGGAATATTAACTTTATTCATGTATTAATTTTGCTGCAGCAACTGTTATGCAGATCAGTTGCACGAAAGGAATTAAGATAAAGATAGTTATGAATTTAAGGAAAGAACGAGTCCCAATGTTTTTCTACCTGTCTGCATAACACGTAAATATTGTTTAGATCCCCCTCTCTCAAGGCACCCAACTCTATTTTGTATTCTCTGTCTTTCTCAAAGCACTCAACTCCATTGTGTATTTTTTCTCAACACCCACCTCCAATTTATATACTGAGTATCTCCATCTCTCCTTCTCTCTGTCTCTCTCTCTGATTTCATACTTTGCCTGAAATAATTTTTCTAAGATGAAGAATATACTGATGACAACAACAACCCCCCCCCAAAAAACATAACACAATTGAATCAAAATATGCACACAATGCCAAATATGACGCATATCAATATAAAGTTAATTACCTTATCTTCTTGAACATCTTCTCTTTGATATCATTTACTTGTACGGAGTTCTTATAGACTTCTACATCATGAATTTCATTTTGCACCTAAATATAAGATTAACACCAGCTGATTATCATTTAGTCTCTTAATAAATACACGTTTTCATTGTCCATCAAAGCATTTGTTCATCCTTGGAACAACTTTGATGTAATTTGCAATTAAGCGGTAGATAGAAAGATAACCGCTTTAGATTAATTTTATCTCTTTAGTGAATGAATCAGCAGTTTGTTAAAGGTTAAACAACACTCACACTAAATCACCTAACGTTAACATTGATGAAGTAACAAAGAAAATCAATAAATATAGTGTTTTAGTCAACATGGTTAGGATTAAAGTGTGTCATACTTTCACAATGAGCAAAATATGACATCATATTGTGACAAATATTTGTATTTACCATATGTTGTTTATAAAAAGGGTTAAAAAATTAAAGGTTTTCCGCCCATGAATAAAAAATTGATTAGTTTTTACTGAATTTGAAAAAAAAAATCGTCTGTCATTAAGTGCAATTATTGCATCATTTTGTAATGAAAACTTTTATTACCATGTGTTTTTATGAAGTTTTAGAAATGACGCGTTCCAAAACTGATTTTTTGAAAAAGATTTTTAATGCTCTCTGATGTTGTTTCAGGTTAAATAAGTTAAATTTTATATTCATTCAATTTGAATTGAGGAATTTTTTTAAGTTATACATTATTTAATATAATTTAATTATTTAACGATATAATTTTAAAAATATTCCTACATTCATTTTCAGTTGTAACTGACCTTTTGAATATATAGTTTTTATGCTTATGAAGTTACTAATTTTGTATTAACTGGGTGAGGAAAATGGAAATAATAAGTTGCAAATTTTGTAAATTAGCACGCTTCCATCTAAAAAGACCTCAAAGTGGTGCAGTCTGTCTGATAATGCAATAATTAAAATCTGCATGGAAAATTAATTAACTTTAAGAATCAGGATTATATAGCAGTGAGGCGAAGATAGAAAGAAAAAGTTTTGTACAGAACATACAGTTACAAGTAAATTGGATTAGAAAATTAAACAGATACCCAAGATACACTTATTTAAAAATAAATGCCAGAAACTTCCAACACCTAAATCAAAAATAATTCAGAACATTATTTCATTCTCTACTGACATGCAAATAATTTAACATGAAAATAAAGATCAAAGACCCTGCAACAAAAACATCAACAGTTTGATTATTTCTATTCAAGGACATGGCTGCTTTCTGTGTCTCTGTGGCTTTTGCTCCTTGTCATCTCTCTACTGTAGTATCTTGTTTTGTTTCGCCACAGATGACAAGCATTTTAAACATTAGTGCTTCTTTTCGTCCTGTTTACTTCTTGGAATCCAAAAATAACCCTAATTGTTATCAGTGTACGCGCTATCTCGTTAATGGATTGAAATTTTAGCGCCGATAATTCAAAACACAACATACGGTAATCATTCTTCACGGTGGTTTACAAGTCCTTCAACCCTGCAGTAGGCTGGGGGTGAACAAAGATCCCTGGGAGATCCTCAAGAACTCATTAGCGGGAACATCAAGGCAATTAATTCAACCAACCTGTTCCAATGTCTCAAGCGTTTGCACTATGCTATTCCAGGAGTATTTTAGTAGGGCTTGATTAACTCTGGAGTTGGCAGATCTCTTGTGGTATTGACAACAGGTTTGTTAATAGAATCCTAAGTAACCTAATTTGTCTGCAAATGTTTGAGAGATCAAAGAAGGTCATGGTTAAAAGAAAATACACAACAAATCAAGAATGCTACGTGAAATGTCTTTTTTGTATTCAATCGGTGTAAAAATGGAGCATGGCCCAGATTTAAAAATAGGTTTGAGCTGAAAATAAAAAAATACATGTACCAATTAAACCTTCATTTATATAAACAATATTTCTTCTACTATGTGCGGAATCGGAAAGTATGGATCTGTTGTACAACGCAGGATCAGTTTCAGGTTCTTGTCTTGAAAAATAGATGTTGGATAATTCTTGAATAAAGACCTAAACACATTGTCAAATGGGTAAAGGATTTTAGAAATACAACGTCAAAATACGAACTATCTGTTTATTCTTTTCAGTAACCCGGAAATTGCAAACGAATTATAAATTCTATGGATATACATATATTATGTTTCCAACTTTAAAAGTTTCTAACACTATACATGTATGTTTTGTTTGTATTTCTCAGTGCAAATTAGAATAGCTTGATTTTTTATGTTCACAACTAGTAATTCATTTTTACTCACATTCCCTTTGTGAAGGGTTAGAATTTTTAAAATCACGATTCATTTCTGAACAACTTTAATATTAGAGCCAATGGGAATGAATTTATCTCTATATTGGATTCCAGAACTGTATATAAATCTTTAAAACAAAGATTTATTGCAAGCGCCAGTAAATATCAAATTAAGATACTCCTCCCTGGCAGCTTATCCCATCTCTGATGTTGTGGAGGTCCGTGTTTGCTCTACTCCTTATTTGTATTGTTTGAATTGACCTTCGAGCTTGAATAATTTTTATTATCTCCATTAACTACACATATTCAATAAATGGTGTAAATCAACATTTGATTTTCAGTAAAAAAGAACTCTTTGAAAAATCAAAATTCCAGTGATATAGAAAATTGACAAGGATAAAGAATAAACAAAAATTGAAAGAAAAGCCTTGTCTTTATTAATTTTATCCTATTGATATGAATATAACATGTAATTCGATTTATCCATTTCTTATGTTAGGGATCATATATAGAAAGGGTTCTTATTTCATTACTAAATATATTGAAAACTATCCAAAGTCATTGATATTAGATATATGCAAAAACGATATCCACGGTGTCTTTTAATCAGCATGCATAAAACAAGACGCTATCACCTTAAAAATACTTCGATGTTTCTATTCTGGTTGTAATGTAATAGTCAAAGTTTATCTCTATCGAATCATAGTGATATTTTTAGATAATTATATTACAAAAAAGCCAGTTGTGTGCAAAACAGTGTCATAAAATATACTTCACTGAATGAACAAAATGTTTTCGTACAATATTGTTTTCATAATCATTGTAATAAGAAAAGCTTTTCAAAGTCGTTTTGGTGAATACAAAAGGGACTTTATCGGGAAAGTAATACTAGTATACTATTCAATAAAAATACCCGTTTTACTGAAAAAGATAGTTAGTATTCTAAAGGTATGATATTGTTGGTATGTTCCACAAAAGAGAAAATGATTGATAAAAATAATGTAGATAATACACGCGTATTAATCTATTGAGACATTTTTATGTTAGCTCTATTATAGAACAAACGCCATAAAGCATAAAAATATTATTTTCTTGTCTCAGTGGATTATGACAATTCGCTCTGTTGTCTAAAAATGGTCTTTTTCGAAGATTGAAAGGGGAAAGTATATTATAAGTGTTAGAACTCATTTTCTTTATGTTTAATGATAATGTAGCAGAAAATGAAAAGTTCAATGCTTTCTAGTTTATGCGACTACACCAAAGGATAACAACCAGAGCTAAATGGCCGGGCTCTTCTCATGCAAGTAAATCTCGGACGAAGAGGCGGAAAATGTTTGATCATTTGTCCAATATCCGATGTCTTCTCCGCCATCAAATCGGTGCACAATGACCTCTTTGATAGAGCGGACTCGACAGGAGATCACCGTGAAATTAATGACATGAGCAAGATCTGTAATTGATTTCTATGACGTAATAATAGGCAAGAAATATTCAAGCTAAATATGGATCTCTATGTTATTATTGTGCACAAAAATGGATGTCACTAAATCCTAAAGGATAATGTTCAGTCCTTGAGCTTTTGACCTTATCTCCTGAAGAAAATATTATTTTCTTTTAACATTCACGCCCACATGTAGCAAATCTTTCTTGAATATTTGCAAAGAAAAGCTCTGGATTTCTCTGTGGGACACAAGGGAGTCTGAAAATAGTGGTTTTGTTGAATATAAATATTTTTACTCCTTTCAGATTTCCAGATCGCTGTCAAAGAGTAAATATACCCTACGATTTTTTTAGACAACCCAATCAGATATACAAACACATAGAAAAGGGCATTTCGAATGTCGAGAGAATATTCCTAATATAAAAAGTATATTTCTACAGTAAAATACGATTATACCCAGTGTCTGGATTGATTATATGTTGTTTTACGTCCCATGAGAATTTTCAATGATATACAGACGTTATACAACATACCTATGAGGGCTTCAACATACACGTAAAACACACCAGGAATGAAAATCACTTCGCTATGAGCGTTAACTTATTATAAGCGTGTTTGCATGTTTTTTTCAGTAACAGTATTCTAAATTGAATTAAGAGCAAATGTAATACTTTGTACATTCAGCATAATATAATATAGAACATATTATTTGTACATAAGTTCCAGATAATGCCATTCAGAATAGAAATTCTATATAGATTATTTCCATTTCAATATCTCACATGTATTTTAGGAGCGTATTGCATAAAGTAAACCTTCATTTCTGTCGGTGCAAACACGAAATGATAAAGGATCAGTCAAATTAATTAGCTCAATAGTCATGATAAACTAAATATAGGAAACACAATATCACGATTATTGATCTAGATACAGGTACAGAACCAACACAGTACAAGATAACAAAATATTTCAGGAAGAAGTGTATGAAGTTCTCCTAAAGTACGTTTTTCAAAATCTCAATATGCTGAATTAAATAAAAAGAGATAGGGTTATACACAATTTCCATTATGAGCGTGAGTTAAATAAAAAAATTCTATAATTGTCATCTTTTTAAATTTAACATTGTGGATGGGTTGTAAAAACGAATATTATAATAAATATTTATGATTTATTAAAGTGCATTTTAATATGTACAATCGTATCATTATGATGAGAACTAACTAGATGTAATTTGAATGCTAAATTTAACTAGAGGTACTGTAAGCAATGAGCTGACTACTAGTATATGATCCCCCTATATCCCATATGGTTATAATGGCAAAGTCCATGTTTTGCTCTGGGAGACCCGAAATGCATGTAAATGTGAAATCAAAAAGTAAAATAGGAGGTGCACTATGGCATTATATAATAAAGGATCTGTGAAATTATCATTAAATTTTTTTTAGTGGCATAGGAGGAGTTGTGGATAATAGATGGGTATCCCAGAGCATAACAGACGGACATACTGATCACTATATACCCTCACATTTTCAAGCATGATCTAGGGTGTTTGCATCATATTGTTTGCTTTTACCAAATATATGTGCTTTAAATGGTAAAGTCCAATGGAAGGAACAGTGACTAATCTGTAAACATTACAGACTAATCAATTCTGTGAACACGGGATAACCAAGGATTCCCTGAAATTCCAGATATTGGATCAGGTGCCTAAAAGGAATAAGCATCCCCTGATGACTGGTCACTCGAGCCTTGACTACTATGTATTGATCAGGTAGACATAACATTCCATAGTCAACATTATTGCCGAAACTAAAACCCCAGTCACATTTCCAAAAATGACCAACGGCCGACGGGTTTTGAAGCAAAAATGGGATTCTTTGGGTGACAGTCGTCAGATCATCGGCCGTTGTCTTGCCCGATTTTACCCTCTTTTTTTTGTCGGCCGACCAATTTTGTGTCCATCGGTCCAAGTTATAATTTTTTATGCGTCGGTGGCCGATTCCTTCAATTGAAGTTATCCGTCGACCAACCTTCGATCATCGTCCGACCATCGGCGGTCAGTTTATTAAGTCGGTCGTCCGTCGTTGGACAATAAGGGTGTTTAAAATTTAGGCCGACGCTTAAAATCAAACTGTAGCTCAGAGCTCGATGATCGAACGACGATTGGCCGACTTGTGAATATTTAACCTAGTAAGGATACATAACACAAACAAAATTTTGATGCATGGATTGATATAAATTTTTTGAACGGAAATAACATAGATAATTAATCCGCAAGATATAAAGAAATCTTAAGTATTCTTTGCTGCTTAGATATGAACCATTTGTCGTTTTTATGCAATTCCATACAAAATTTTGCACACATTTTCAACATTGAGTCACAATTTTATAAGATTCTGCCACTTTGTCTACAAACGTTACTCACGTCACCTATCAGAATATAGATCTATGAAAAAATATTGCTGAATTCTAAAGAAAAAAGATTTTTTGTATTATATATCCAAGTCATCGGTGTCCCTAGGAATTAATGTGACAGCTCGGTGTCGCCCGATACTGTGTCGGCCGATCATGTTCTTTCAGCCAACAAGACCAGAAAAATTTAGTCGCCCGACCATCGGCTTAAATGTGACCTAGGCAAAAGGGCTAACAATTGAAATGAAACAAGTCAACCAAAATACAACACAGTGATAGGTTATACACGTACATGTATATTGCTAATAAGCTCATTATAAAGACCATGCCAAATCTTTAAATGAGGTTTTTGAAATTCCTGTACCATCAAACCTATGTTTCCGTAACTCCCTCGGTTTAAAGACTGATTGTACTAAGAGCTTGCTCTTGAGTACCAAATAACTTGGGAAACACAAATCGTATACAGGTGAGAACGGTATATTACAATAAAAAGAAGAAAAGTTGACGATGAAAAAGTTGAAGTACTATTTATATAGACTGTCATATGGTTTAGATGACGTCTATAGTGAGTAAAAAATTCAAAATTGAACCAGGTCTTGTTTCTGTGGTGTCTTACCTAAAGTTCGTTGGGGGTATGTCGAGTCTATATGGAATTTAAAGAGGCATTGATCTCACTCAAATACCCTCTAATCCTTAAAAGATATAATGAGGGGTGATTATCTCAATATTCATAACAAGCCTTACCCATTAATTCACACAAGGGATGTACATTTTCTATCCAATTTGTTGCAAACATACACAATACAATGAGAGTTCGAGTATATGTATGTATTTTGACGTCATAGAATATATGTGTCTTTATTCGTTTTAATGAAACAGATCTAGACACCTTTTCTAAATAAGGGTAGACTATGATAGCTAACAATGTATTTTGACGTGAAAAAGATGAAAATAACAAACAGTATCTCGCCTCGATTTAAACATTTATCGTGCATTGGTGGGTAACTCATCCTCGAATTACATCCTCTCGAACTATTATTTTTTCAATATATTAATTCACTTAATCGTCTGAATATTTTAGCTACCCAGGAAATTATGTCCACACAAACCAATAATATTTACCCACGAACATTGGCCCTCACGAATTAAAATAAACCCATATTTTACTTTTGTGCAACTAAAGTGTTACAATTTAGAAACCAAGTTTCTATCGAAAAACGTAGTTTTCAACCAAAATAGGTTCCTTGGACAACTATGGAAACTAACCTGATCGAACCTAATCTACATGTTGACCAACATGACGTACCAAAATGAGTGATGTCCGCTGGGTTCAATTGT